>NW_010258603.1:60584-80646 GCF_000690775.1 Eurypyga helias
CGAATGAAAAGGTGTGATGCATTTTTTTTTTAGCAGAAACATAAGTGAAGGATTTGATTGGGTCTACAGAGGGATCAAACATGAAAAAGGCAATAAAGGGAGAACAATTGGAAGAAGCTGAATGAGTCACAAAGCAGTGCAGAATGATTTCCATAATCTCTGCCATGTGTTTCTGCTAAATAACTCCTTATTTTACCTTTTATAATACTGTGACAGGTCTTAAATTGTTAGTCTCTGTTTTTTCATATTGTCTGATAGCTACAAGAAATGTGGCAGGATACATAGCTACTGCAAATGCAGCTGCTGGAAATTTAACGTCTGTTACCAGTTCCAATCACATATGTGTGCTCTAGACGTGAAAATAATCTTACCAATTTCAATTATAATTGCATACATAATGATAAGCAGACACATTGTGTGATGGAACATTTTTGCCAAATATCTAGAAACAAAGTGGGAAGATGAATATTTTCCAAGATGTTTCAGGAAGAGTTTTCAATCCATTTTTTCACATCTTTAAAATATTGTTAATATTGCAGTGACATAAGAAAAACCTCAGATATTTATCTTGTGGGACTAACCTCTTTAATACTAGTTTCTATATTGCAAGTGCATGTATTGAGCTATTACTCTTGCATTAACAGCAATGTGTCACTTTCTATAGTATACCTAAGGTTAAAGACATATGAGGAGTTTCATTTCATATCTGAAAGCAGCTGCTTGCTGCTCAATTTTCAGTGTGCACTGGCCAGAAGGTGGTGCTTTCAACCATAGATGTGTGAATCCAAAAAGAAAGGGTGAATACAAGCTGTGTGAGCACTTTTCTACATTGAATAATAGAGGAAAGCAGAGAATTCTGTGAGTTTTGCTGTGTCAAAGACAGTCTGAAAAGGGGCTACCACAGTCCAGAAAGAAGCAAGAACAAAATAGAATTTTCTTTCTTATTTAACCCTTTTGTTCACCTCACTGTCTAAATCCGATATTTTCTTCTTGATTGCAGCACAGTGGTAATGCATCTTGGAATGAAAGAGCAACAGCTTGTTTTACCTGTATGGGCAAAGGGACGTTCACCTGACTGCAGAACCCCTGGTAGTCACACTCTTACCCAAATTTGGTTTAAGAAGCAGCACTGAAAAAGAAGGTGACAAACAGAAGTACGTGTGTACCCACTGCTTGAAATGTCTTCAGTTTTTGTGTATCTGCTTTGGCTTCTCCTGATGGTCCTCAAAACAACAAGAGAGGAAAAGGTGTTTTCTGTTATTTTGAAGTGTGTAAATTGCATGTGGAAGAGGTGGAAGGGACAAGTTTGACCCTGCAAAAAGTTTTGCTTTCTGTGTAACCAGAAAAATAAGAAGAAAACTCTTAGAGACAGATTCTGAATAGCTGGTACTATAGGATTACACGAGTGTGTAGGCATCCACTCTCTTGTTAGACACACATACTGTTGTTCTGCTGCCCTCCAATGACTTTGGCAGGTCTTATGGAACTCCCTGGCTGTTTAAAGCTCTGCTGCTTAATTCCTGGACTTTTGCTACACTTACAACTGTGTCATTTCACCTCTGACTAGTTTTATTGTCCTCAAAAGGCTTATTTGCATACGTAAAGTTTATTAACATACTTACCTAATGTTTGCAAATTCAAGCCATGAAAATTATCTTATAAAGGTCTGATTTGAAATTACGCTCCTTTGATTAGAACTCTGCACTTAGCCTTTAATAAATCTCATTGCGTTGCTTGACCTCTAGATGATCATCCTAATTATCAGCTCTCTTTTCAAGTTAATTAAAGATCTGACAGGATATTTGAGGTAATGGTGAATTAGAATAAAATAAGGAGGTTCATAATACAATCCCAGCTAGTATTTTTTGTGAATGTTGACTGTATTAATAATTAAGCAAAAGGTTATGTACACATAGGTGTTTTATTTTGTCTTTATCAATCAAGCAGTGTTCCTGGAAAAAAATCTCCATGTCATTTAGTATCAGTAGCCTGCATTTCTTCAGACTTCACCAGAATTAACTTTGTATTCACGTTCCTGAAAATGTCTTTAGATGACATCTTTAGTTGTGTTCTTAATGAACATGTTAAGGTTTTTAGTTATGTTGATTGAAGCAAATTAATTTTGGACTTTGCTAATTGGGGACAACTGTCAAATTCTTCTCCAGGGATGAATTGAAAACTGATAAAGATATGATATGTTCAGAAATGTTTGAAGGTTCTTAATCCTCAGGGTTCCTGTGTCATTGTCCTCAGATATCCTCTTGGAGTGATTTTTTTTCCTTTCTTCCCCTACAAAAAGTAAGCACAAGTATCACATAATATTTAAACACTGCTTAAAAAACTTTGGCATATAAATGGTGTATATTTTGCTTAGCATGAATAGTAACCCACTGGTCTAGTCACAAAGTCCTTTCTCTGACATTCTTTTCAGGGGATTTTTTCCTTTGTAAGGGTTTAAGACCGAGTTATATGGTAGTAGAAACTTTGGCATTTTCTATTAGTATGGATAAAGAGATTATTGCTATAAAGAGATAGAGAGCTAAACAATGTTATCACTTTCTGAAGATTATATAGTTCATTAAATTTATCTAATCCTTATTAATTCCACACCTAGAGGATTTAAATTGATGGGAAGCTTTGAAATAGACTTTGGATACAAGATTAATTGGACTTTTTCTTTTTCCAGAATAGGCCCAAACAGCTTTTCTGGGAAGATTCCTTATGTTTCCATTTGTATGTGCATCTATGTAACTCATGCCTGGGACTATTTATAAATAAATTTTAAAAATCTAGCATTTATGTAATAAGAAAAGTCAAATGCAGTCAAACTCCATATTGTGGATGACACAGGAGTTGCAAAGCCACTGCTGTGTAACGTAACTTACAGCACAAATGCTGCATGAACTGTGCCTAAAGAGCTCTATTCCCCATCCTCTTGTTAAAACTGCACCTGTTTCTAAGAGATAGCTCTGTCCTAGGGAAGGATTACTCAGCCTTAATAATTCTTCTTTGTCATCTTCCTCATCACTGTCATACTTCATGCTGCAACGTCTGGAAAAACAAAGGTCTCCAGAGGCTGGCATGGAAGTATTTCTGCATCATGTATAAAAAAGCATGCTAAGCAGATTCAGTCTTTTACCTGCCCAAGCAGGGTCAGCCTACCTTCTGCCTACTTTCAAAGGAAGGTAATAGCTCCTTTACAGGGTGATTAAACTCAGCCAAAATAATCTTATGGAAATGCCCTTTTCTTTTCATTGCCTATAGGAAACAGTGAGGATGAATCTTTATTCCCTGTGTTACCAGAGAACTGCTAATCACAGGAGGAAAATCAGTGTGAGAGCTCAGAATCAGGCTGTACAGAAAGATTCAGAAATACACCAGAAGTCAGCAGAACTAAATCAAGTTACACTAGCAGAGATCACCCTCAGTATGTCTGGCGTGGTCTGGTGAATGCAGCTGATGAATGGGACAGCCATTTTAAGGAATTCAGGAGAGGTGCTCTTGGATTTCCAACAGAACATATTTTCATCAGCAAAACACCTTTTCATCAAAAACAACTGTGGTCCCAGAAACTTGTCCATCCACATAAATGAGGTCCATTTGTGCTACAAAACAGTAAATGGAACAAAATCCCAGAGGCACTACCACTGTCACCGATGGGCTTGGCCTTGGCCAGCGCTGGGTCCATCTTGGAGCCAGCTGGTGTTGGCTCTGTCGGACACAGGGGAAGCTTTCAGCAGCTTCTCACAGAAGCCACCCCTGTAGCCCCTCTTCTCCCAAAAACCTTGCCATGCAATCCCAGCAATTTCCCCAGAATGCATTTTCTTTGGAGGTGTATTCTTGTATTACAAATGTTATACTTTAAGCATAGCAGTTACATAAAAAGTCAGCTTTTTCAGGGTGCAGGCTTCCGAGTGATTCATCGAATTTTTACTAATACTTTCTGCACTTTTTCTGGGAAATGTTGAATCACCTTTGTTTTCATTAAGCACATGAATGGAAAGAGCCTTCACTGTCACAAGCCTTTCCAAGAAATAAAAATCTGGGATCGTGCACAGCCCTGTTACTCTTGCTCCCAGAAGGGAGGCTGACGCAGACGAAGGCTCTCTCAGGGCATATCTGCACAGATGGGAACAGGCAGACTCAATCTGCCTTTGCTCCATGGCCATATTGGCACAGAGCTGTTTCCCTCAAGATAATCTTTTGAATCGGGACAGTGGGGTAATAAACTGCTGAACATAATCTTGGGAGTTCCCAGCTTGCCCTGCTGCATTTATATAGGCAAGCCAAATCCTGCATTCCAGGTTTCCAGGCAGATGCGTCATGGGTGAAATGAGTGATGAGAGCTGGAGATGAGGCACAGCAGGATGGCAAGAGGGCATGGGAAGGAAGAGGGCGAGGAGGAAAAAGAAACCTATACAATGTTGATACTGCTTGATGGTGCCTGAAAAGGTTAAGAATGCTCATGAGAAGGAGTGGAGCTTGTTTTGGCTGATTGTTTTTTGTTGTTGTTTTTCTGGTTTTATTCATTTTCCTTTGACAGCAAGTGTTGGGAGCTGAGATTAATTTTGTGAGAAGGAAAAAAACGTCTGAATTGGTTAGTAGTTTATGGGGGAGTTCTCAGTGGTACCTGAAGGGGCACTTCGCACTGTACACTTCCCAGGGGACAGGTATCCCCACTTGTTCTCCAATGACCAGACAGGGATAATATTTATTGACAAGCATTTCTTATAGCCATCTGTTACAAAGCCCTGTCGTGTAAAATAGATCCAGTTTCTCCCCGGCCGTAAGTAGCAGCACCTTTCTCTTTTCTTAACGCTTGTTAAATGCTCTCTGCTGTAATATATGTGGTGTGGGAGAAAGCAGACCTAATCCCCACTGCAGAGTTTGGGATCTAAATAATCTGCTTCAGTTTATCAGGCTCTGAGTGTGATAGCAAGACAATCAGCAGCAGCTGAGTAGCTCAATGATGGTTATCAGCAGATGTTCATATTTAGCCATGTGGGATTGAACACTAAATGATTAATAATTCCCATTTTAAAGTAAAACACATTAACTGAGAAATCAGGATTTTCTTAGCTTTTGCTGAGCATGAGTGTAATTGAGCTAAAAATAAAGTTACAGTGCTGCAAGGCAAAGGTTAGCTATGATTCTATTCCTTATTTACTGAGGATAAAGGATATTCTTTGGAAAAAATTCAGAAAAAATAGGAATGTGAATTTAAAACTAGTTTCAATGATGGAAATGACCATGAGATTGTACCCAGGTGAACGGATTATCCTTAAATACTAGACTGAGACAGAAGGCTGGCAGTTGTTCCTATCAAATGTATTCAACTCCTGGAAAGTTATTTCATATAATCAATTTTAAATTAAAGAAAAGTATTCACCAATGGACTTCAGAGGAAATTACCTAAGGAATTAGTGAGGGGACAGGACAACTGATGAAAGACATTTATTTGCACAGTGGGAGTAGAGAAGCGTACTCATCTGTGTAAGAACAGGAGGTAGTCCATTGGTTCACAGTCCACATGTACTGGGTTTGCATGGCAAGGTCTCCGTAGCAGGGGAGCTACATGGGTGGCTTCTGTGAGAAGGTTCTAGAAGCTTACCCCAGACAGCTAATGCCAGCTGTCTCCGAGACAGACCCACTGCTGGCCAAGGCTTAACTAATAACTGAATTAGATTAAAAACTTTGTTAATTTTAACACATTTTCTGCATAGGAAAATATTTGAACCGGTGGAAATTGATAGCTCAGTGCATTCATTATGCATCAAGGAAATGTTAAAAGTAAAAGTGCACACTTTAGATAGAAATATTTGTGCTGAAGGTATTTGTGTGGAAAAAAATATCCTGGAAAGAAAAATTTTAAATAAAAATTAAAACGGTGTCAGTGAGTGTTTAGAATGTTCCTACTATATGTAGGAAAACCTAATGACTTTGTTTTTTTAAGAAAAATCTAAGGATTCTATATACTTATTTTGGTGCATGGTTAATCTACAAGCACTGGATTAAGATTTTGTACAAGTTTTGTTGGTTTTCTCCCTATGCATGTGTTCAAAATGTATTAGCAAGACAGATAGAATGGTTCTTCACAGGCCGCTGTGGCCCATCAGGTAAATAATTCATACTTTGTGCTGTATAAATACATAATTGTGTTTTCTGCAGTGAATGATAAAGGATCCAAGTTTTCTCTTCTTTTATTAGTTTTACATAAGCATCAGGGACATCACTGAAGAGACAAAGGGGAGGGAATACAATGACCACATTTAGATAAATGATGTAAATTTTAACCTCTGTCACTTTCTATATTTATTACAGACAAACCCCAACAACAGAAGAGAATATTTTCAAGGCTGTGATGCCTAGCACTTAAAGGCTTGAAAATGCTGGAATTAAGATTGCACTGTTTTATATACATGTGCTTTCTCCCTCACCCATAGGACTCATGCCTCAGCCAGTTCTTCAAATCCTTCTGTGAAGGCAGGAATATTAATCATCTCATCATCTTGGCTACTGCAGTCATTGCTGTGGAATCCATGGGCTTCAGAAATATGATCTAATTTATTCCCACTCTTCCTCAGCGGATGGAGATTATTTCTCATTGTCACAGTTGAGTATCTGCTGCATAAAATAAGCAAGGAGCAACCTTTACTAATTTGGGCTGAATGACTAGAGGCTCTGAGGTCTTCTCCTTTTATTTTGTTTTCTTTTTTTTCCCATCAGAGCACTTAGCCCTATATGGTATCCAGAATGGTCAAGAACAGATCCCATCATGTCTCAATGGGACAGTGGAGGATTAGCATCTCTGCAAATCAGATCCTTGAGCACCAGCATAGTAACCCAGGAAATAATCCAATGTTTCCTTTAATCATCTGGCTTTCAGTTTCCTTTTACACAGATTGTCATCTTTCCCTTCCTTGCTCTCACACCCATTTTATCAGGCCAAAGTTCCCTATTCAGATGTACAACAAGCACACCATGGATCAAAATTTACAATCAGACCCTATACCAAAACACAGGGTTTCCAGGCTGCTCAAAGAAAGATCTATTTTTAATTTGATCAGAGACAGTATCTTTCACCTTGGAAACAACGGATTTTTTTTCTAGCTGGAACCTTTTACAAAATATTGAACATGAGTGAGCCCTTCAGCATGGAAAATTTTATTACCCAGGGCTAATGTCTGCAATATTGCTTACGCTTTGACCTGTGGGCTTAGATAACACCTGGGCCTTTTCTGGGCTATTTCTCAGAGAATAATTTAATGTTATTAGTCAGGTATTTTTAATATGCCATCTTTTTATCTACATATGAGGTCTTCTTTTTCCTGAACAGCACTCTGGAGGGAGGAGAGAGTAGAGAAAAGAGTAATG
Organism: Eurypyga helias; assembly: GCF_000690775.1. Taxonomy (NCBI): domain Eukaryota; kingdom Metazoa; phylum Chordata; class Aves; order Eurypygiformes; family Eurypygidae; genus Eurypyga; species Eurypyga helias. Next base: position 67,959 of record NW_010258603.1, read on the forward strand.
GATTTAAGTTGAAAGAGTGCAGATTTAGACTGGACATCAGGAAGAAATTCTTCATGGAGAGGTTGGTGAGGTACTAGAACAGGTTTCCCAGAGAAGCTGTGGATGCCCCATCCCTGGAACTGTTCAAGGCCAGACTGGATGAGGCTTTGAGCAACCTCGTCTAGTGGAAGGGGTCCCTGCCCATGAAAGGGGGTGGGAACTAGATGATCTTTAAGGTCCCTTCCAACCTAAACCATTCTATAATTCTAAGAAAGTTCAACCTCCTTAATTTAATTTGCGTTTTTGCTAAGTGTTTTTTCCCCCACAGTCTGCAAGCTTGTCTTTCCAGTAAACTCTGCCTCAGAGACTTTTCTTTTTCCATTGTCAGGGCAGGACTACTGACCTTCTCTCTTTCTGGCTTTCTGGGTCTCTCAAAAATCACCATGTCTGCTGTCAGTCACTCATCCTCTAAGGTACTATCCATTCCTGGTTGTAAAATTAAGAGGAAACTTCATTGTATCAATGGTGACTTGTAGACTTGTGGATGCTGCTCTGTACCTTGAGTTGAAAAAAGGACTCATCTTGCCTCACCTTAGAAGGTTACCTCTGAATCAGTAAACCTGGGATCCCTTTGCAATTTACAAGGAGAAACAGGTATTTATGGAAGGCAATCCATTGGTTTTATTGTGTATATTTACTGTAGGATGAAATTAAAAACTCCATAAAAATGTTGATTTTTCCCTGTTAGGTATAACGATAATTTAAATAAAAAGATCAGAATTGTATATTTGGTCAGATGAATGTCACATATCATACTAAGAATCAAAATGTTGCTCTGGATACGTCCTTCTGGAATGGGCTAGAGCTCAATTGCTTCCCTTCCCTTATTAGTTAAGATAAAAAATGAGGGTTTACCCCTGAATCTGGAGGTCTGCTCAAACCTTTACGTGAGCATGTGTGCACCTTGACCAGTGGACAATTCTGCACCTGAAAGGAAGCCAAATCACCAGAGACCACTGCTTAACTTTGTTATGCAAATTACTGTTTTGGATGATGGCTTCCTATTGTTTCCAGTTATTATGAAATCATAGAATCATAGAATGGTTTGGGTTGGAGGGGACCTTAAAGCTCATCTAGTTCCAACCCCCCTGCCATGGGCAGAGACACCTTCTTCTAGACCAGGTTGCTCAGAGCCTCACCCAGCCTGGCCTTGAAGACAGCCAGGGATGGAGCATCCACAGCTTCTCTGGGCAACCTGTTCCAGTGCCTCACCACCCTCTCTGTGAAGAATTTCTTCCTGATATCTACTCTAAACGTTCTCACTTTCAATTTAAACCAGTTACCCCTTGTCCTGTCACCACAGGCCCTTGTAAAAAGTCCCCCCCCCAGCTTCCTGCCAGACCCCTTCAAGTACTGGAAGGCTGCAATAAGGGCTCCCCGGAGCCTTCTCTTCTCCAGGCTGAACAAGCCCGACTCTCTCAGCCTTTCATCATAGGAGAGGTGCTCCAGCCCTCTGATCATCTTCGTTGCCCTCCTCTGGACTTGGAGGGAATGAAAAGCATTCCACTGGTCATTAATTAACATAAATTAAAGGTCCTATCACTACTATCTGCTTTATCAAAGTCTGTGATTGACAACAGTAATTATTATCTTCCACCATTAGAAAGAGTTTTTAGTCTGAGGTCTTGTGTCACCATGTAGGTTGTTTTGTATTTGTTTCTCAGTAAGTTCAGGATTCTCCAAAACAAACAAAAAACCCCAAATCATCATGACTGCAACATTATCATAGCTCTGGTATCACTGAAGCAAAAGTCCTTATGGTTTTAAATGGAAAATAGTTGCAGACAAAGTATCCCTCACAAACGGTTCTTGCCTTTGAAATGTATCTTCCTGCTTGGTCTGGGTAAGGGCAAAATTTCTTGTTTTGCACAACTTTGGGTAGGTTACTGGGCTAGCAATGCATATCTCACGTTTTTTGTTTATTATGGTTGTCAGAATGAGTTGCACTCTCACTGGTGTGTTGACTCCTGGAGAAAGGTCAGAATATTTTTAATATTTGTGTGCTTCAGGTGTAAGGTTAGTGTATAGTAGCTTTGCATGCATCTATGAAAACTGAAAGGAAAGAAATCTTCCACATGGCTGAAGATATATATTCATGCAGACGAGTGCAAAGCTTTTCTTCTTTTGCTTGTCTTCTGGGTTTTTATTAATGGGATTATAAAAGGTGTATTGGCCAAAGGTCATTCCTTTTTCTGTCACTCTCCTTTTCAGATGCAGAACATATTTATTTCACTTTCAGGACTGAGAGCTTCTGAGTGAACCTGAGATTCAGTGACCAGCAAAAGGGCATCACACAAGGGAGCTGCAAAATTTGAGTTCTAGGATTAGCAAAGTAAAAACTGACATTAACAGTGAGTCAATGAGGTATATGCACATCCAGATAAAATCTAACTGCTGGCAGAGGAGCTAAGAGCAAGCAGACATTTGGAAACTCAATTTCAGATTTAGCCAGATGTGATATCAGCCACTACACCTTCACAAGAGATCTGATTCTAGTTTCTAGATGCCTGTCTATCAGTGGTGCTCTGGTTAACTATGCTTTGCTTGCATATCTGTTACCCTGCAAAGAAAAGACATTTTATCCTTGTTCTGGTCCCAATAAGAGGAAAAAAATCCTTCAGCACCCAAAATCTGTGGCAGCTTCATTCTAAGGACTAATGGGTAGGATAAAAAATATCCTTTATCCCGGTCTGTAAAGAGTTTTTTTGCCAGATAGGGGTTCATATCAAAGGAAAAGGTCTCCAAGGCTCAAGAGACTGGAGAAAATATTCTTAGATTACTTCTCCAAACCCATTCTAAGGAATAATAGGATCATGCTCCTTCCAGAGCCCCTGACTGCTGGTATTTGACATGTATTCCAATTTTTTTCAAGTTAGGTCTCTTTTTTCTTCCATACTATTCTTAGATTTTATTGAGAAAAAGGCTCTCCAGAGCCTTACTCCTTCAACCAGGGCCCAAAGATGACTTATAAGAGCTGTTAACCTCTCCTACCTTTAACTCAACCCACTGCTCTCCTTTGTATTTTGACTTCAGTAGTCAGATTAAACATTTACGTTCTGTTCAATTTGCACTTTCTTTTTCATTTCAAAAGAGAAAACTCAATCCTTCTAATACCATCTTGTTGTTTTTTGAGTAAGCTTATAGTGTGATCTTCAAATGAAAGTGAATATTATCTAAAGAAATTCTTACATGTCCATTGAGAACAGACTAATAAGTGTAAGTTGAAAGATTCACAATGATTACACAGTATCCTTTACAGAGAAACTCAGGTAAGCCTGGCAAAAATTCTCAACTTGTGAATGTCAGTGATGTCATGAGGAGATTGTGTCACAAAGACATAAATAATTTCTGATTCACTGGATGAAGAATTTAAGTGGCCTGCAGCTGTCATGCAAAGTGGCTTTTTTGTGATGGGACAATCTCATTTTCTGTGAATGCTGATATTTGGGAATTTTTCTGTGTTGAACATATGAATTATTTCTCAAATAAAATTGAATACAATGATGGTTCAATAACCCAAATATTTGCCTTTACCATACAAGTCATATTTCTTCCTCCTTCTTGAGGCCTAAAACTAACAAGCAGAAGTATAAAAATATATCTAATTACTTATTTTTCATTATAATTAATACTGAAGTCCCACCTACAAGTCAAATGTATTTGCAAATGCTATTGCTAGAACTAACAAAATAAGTAAGGATATTTATACTGTACTTGTTCTATAAACAAAACTGACCCAGCTGAAAGGAATTAAGGTCATCTGTAAAACAAAAATATTTACCTAGGTCTGCTGGAATATTTTATCTGGTATGCCTTTTTGCAGGCACACCACATTTTATTCATGCTGTAACTGGCAAAAGCTCTGGTCCTTCTCTTTTTTTTTTTTTATTTCAAAGTGATTTTATATCAGAAATCCTAGGGTTTAGTCCCTTGTTTTTTTTCTACTGTAGAATGCGATTCAGATTGTAGTCTAAGTCCTCAAGGTCAGCCACTGCTTCCCCTATGTTTATCTTGATCTTCTTTGGTATTGATAATGCTCTCAGATTTGCTTCAGTCACAAATTTCATTAGCATAGTCTTACTTTTTGTGCCGAAGTTCATTAATGACAAACTCATTAGGTCGCAAGATCAGCCCTCACTGGTACTGTTTGTTCAGTAACGCCTGCTTTGCAACACCGCTGTTGCAAAACTTTCTTTATTAATTTCTGTGGCTTTTTTATTCCCACCATACATGTTCATCAGGAATTTTTCATGTGGTATTTACCAAAGATTCTGCTAAAGCCTGTGTAGGTTCAACATACTGTATATCTTTTGTCCCCCAGATCAGTTAGTTACCTATCAAAGATATAAATTATGAAATTACAGCATGCTAAATGTAAAAAATGTATCAGGATTGGATATGTACCCCAGAAAGTAAAATAGTGTACGTATAATACAAATGTCTTTTTTTTGTGACACTAAAGTATTGTGTAGTGTGTTCTTTTAAAATAGTTTGGTTTGGTGCCCAGTGTTATTTTCACTAGCTTGTTACACCTCCAACAAAAGTTTATTTTTGCACTTGTTAAGAGAAAACTAACCTGATTTCACTGAGCACAGCTGTCAGAACACTCAGACAGCAGGGGAAGTACTTCTCACTACCAATAAGCTCTGAGAAGTATTTTAAAGCAAAGCTTTAATTACATTTGTCATTTCTGAGCTTCCAGTCCAAAAATGTTAAAGTAGAATTTTAAGCAAAGAAATTATTTTTGATGTTGTGGCATGAACATAAGGGAGTTATCATGCTGAGATTTTTACCTTTTCAGAAAAGCAAGCAGGAGAAAATTTAGGCCTAAAAAGCATACTACGTATAAGCAAATGAACTAAGAATATGCTGATATTGGAAGTTATCTTATTACCCAGAAGTCTAAATTAACTTTGTATGTTATTAGAGAAAAACAAAGAGATGTTATTTTGTTAAGTTGAAACATCTGGTCTATAAATTACAATTAGTTTAGTAACCTACCTGAATATCAAGTTCTAGTAATAAAAACACAGTGCTAAGTGTACAGTTATACTCAGTATAAATGAACATTTTGTTCATGCAAGCATCTGACGCCCTGTGTTAAACAAGCCTGAGTGAGGAAATGTGTGGAGAATACAAACACGTCCCCAGCGTGTTATCCTGGACCTGTAATAATTTTTAAGTACCCTGGCCTACCTAATTTGATAGTGAGGTGGATTGGTCCCATAACTGTTGTGGAAGCAGAAAGTGTTAGCAGATGAGGCACATGCAGTGAGAAGAGAGGTAATGCCAATGATATTGGCAGCAAAGGAGCACAGTGTCAGACTCTGGAAAACAGGCTCATCTGAGAGGATAATGGGCAGCCAGATGATGATGAAGGCAGTCCTGAAAGCAGGTAATCCTGCTGGTCTCGAAAAACTGTCAGGTACAAAAAACATGATGGATGGGAGGGCACATAAAAACAATAAGCCAGTAGAGGAGCTGCAAAGTTACAGATGTTCCAGTGATTAGCTGATGATGTTGTTAGAGGTGATCTGAAAAGGCAGAATGTGAGTGTTTGATGTCCAAATCATCCTGAGCGCTGTAATGTTCACTGCATGCATTTCAGCAAAGGGTTGGGCTCGCTTCCTCATAGGACCTGAAGATGACACAGGTAGATGCATAGTGTCTCAGAGATTATCCCATGGCTGGTGCAGGAGGGAGGAACGGCTTTGTCCTTATCACATTGTGGGCACTGGGCATAAAGTCTGATTTACTGACTTTGTCATGGAAAATTTGTATTGATCCTGCTTCTGTGGCAACTCTTGCCACAAATCAACAGCTGTTGCTGTTTAGAGAAGGGCTGAGTTTTGCTTTTAAGTATTTTTTGTAGTTTCAGTGTGCTGGACAAAATTTTCTTTTTCCTTTTTCAGTTCCAAATTGTCCGGCTGCTGAACTGAGCAAAATGAATGAGTTTTACTTTTAAACATTTTGGGCAATTTATATTCTTTTTGGAAGTGCACATCTTTAGTCACGTAAATAATTCACAACTCTCTGTGCAGACCAACCTGTAGAGCTTTAAGCCTTCTTTTTACACCATTTTAAGCCTACCCAGTAGGGGACTCTGTCTGTTCTCAACTGCTGCTGCAAGTCAGTGTGTCTGGTCAGCATGATACTGTTGTTAAAGGACTGTGTACAATCCCTGGATGTGTGAGAGCTCGGGTATGAGGAGTCTGGCACACAGCAGGAAAGAGCAAATTCTCTTTGCTGGTGTGATACTGCGATGGTTGAACTGCAGTCAGAGATGTATAATCATGAGAAAGTCCTGCAATGACAAAAGAAACTTATAAATTTCTACCTGGCTTCACAGGGTCTTGTTGCAATCAATAGTTCCACACACTGAATGGAAGATAGTACAAAAGCAGCTTCTACATACCCAGAATGTCTGTCAGCCTGATTTACCCATGCCTTCTGACACTCTCCATATATAAACTTAAACACATGGAACCAAAACCTGTTCTTTTTGAAGTTTATATGATCCTGATCCAATCCATTGTTTGGTTCTGCAAAATCCTGATTTAACAGCTGTTCATAGCGGTTGACAGATGAGCATGTCAGCATTCGGTGAAGTAAAAGCACTAAATGCAATTAAGGTTAGAGAGCAAAAAGATTTTCCAAAAATATGGATCTGGTGGTAGAATATAAAGATGTAAATGTAGTGGGGAATGTGGAGTTTGGTCCTAGAACTCGGCGCTAGAACTCAGCACTCACAGAAGTACTGAGCTTTGAAAAAAGGTTTTGTTGTTTAATTTTAACTTTAATTTTATTTTTATTTTCATTGTAATGGTCAGAGGTTGTGAGAAGGCTCCTGTCAGGTTCCAAATCCGATACTTTCAGAACCACAGCTGTACAGATACACGTCCAGACATGACCTTGCTCTTAGAGAAACCCATAAAATCTAATTCTGGTAGCTCTTCCTTTAATATATGTACGACATGTGATATATAGGGCTAGAGCATGTATATATAGCCCTGGAAGGCTGCTGAGATTTCCTTTTTTACTGTCTTTACTTACTCATCCCCCAGCCTGCTATGTGCAATACAGTCCTCCATTACTTATTACTAGCAGCATTTCTATGTTGTGAAGATGATACTTCAATGTACATGTTCCTTGTTCAGTTAAAAGTAAGAAATATTATTTCTGGCCTGTGGTAGCAAGGGAGAGAATTTTTGATCAACTTCTATACTGTGTGAAAGCTATCAACAAATGATTCCAAGAGCGGCATAATGTTCAGTGTTTGGGGTTTGTGCTAGTCTTCATTAAAAATCCGAACAATAGCGAGCAAAAACAATACCCAGTGAAAAAGCATGGATTTCTGATGTAGAATAGAGAAAAAGTAGATTAAATTATAGAACCATAAAATTATAGAATGGTTTGGGTTGGAAGGGACCTTGAAGACCATCTAGTTCCAGCCCCCCTGCCATGGGCAGGGACACCTTCCACTAGACCAGGTTGCTCAAAGCCTCATCCAGCCTGGCCTTGAACACTTCCAGGGATGGGGCATCCACAGCTTCTCTGGGCAACCTGTTCCAGTGCCTCACCACCCTCTCTGTGTAGAACTTCTTCCTGATATCTAATCTAAACCTCCTCGCTTTCAATTTAAATCCATTATCCCTTGTCCTGTCACTACAGGTCCTCATAAAAAGTTCCCCCCAGCTTCCTTGTAGCCCCTTCAGGTACTGGAAGGCTGCTATAAGGTCTTCACAGAGCCTTCTCTTCTCCAGGCTGAACAAACCCAATTCTCTCAGCCAATATCCAAGTCAGTATGATCTTAAATTGATGTTTTAAGCCAGTTTGGCATTAGGAATTTAATCCTCAGATATTTGGAAAAATTTTTTTTAGCCTGTGGACTATCAGTGTGTATCTATCAGAATTTTGTAGAAATGGGTGTGAAATGAAGAAATGTGGAAAAAAGTGAAGTTGTGCCACTCTTCTTAAAGTGGCTGAGAACGGATTTATGAACCATGCAGCTAAAATTTAATCTCTAGGAAAAAAATAAAAAAGGGATATAATATAATGATTTGTAAATATCTGCATGATAACAAGGAGATGAGCAGCAGATAATAGAGATTTGTCAGGGACAACTTGTGTCAAACCTATCTGCTTCTGCAAATAAAGTAACATACACCGTAAGTAGAGGAGGAGCAGTAGATGCCATATAACCTGATTTCTGGGCTTATTCTGGTATCAATAAAAGATGTTGAACTGATTTTCTCCAGGGTAAAATGTACCTTGATTTATCTAGTCCACTTAAGCAGTTTCAGTAGATCATTATAACTTGGAGAATATGAATAGAGAAGCAACAAATCTTTGGTAGCTTGGAACCAGCAGAAGTAAACAGACATAACAGGATGAATAAAGTACTACTGAGGAAATATGTTGCACCTGAAATTTAGTGTATCATTCTAATAACAGCTATACAAAAGAACTGTTTGCATAAAACTGAGAGAACCTTGGGCTTCTCAGTGGGTACATTTTTAACACAAGGTTATCAGAAACAGATAACCGACACTTTCCTGTCCCCTGAAGTTCTTTCTCAAGGTGAATATCTAAAAATAGAGACACCAGAAGTGACTAGTCATTTCCTACTTGATAGTTATTAATTTTTTAAACCTACATAAAACTTTACTAAGGTTAATAGAAGCTCCTTCTTAATGAGACTTTTTTTTTTAATGTTTTTAATTGAGTAACAAAGGTTATCTAAGAGATCTATACTGTGTTGGTACATATGAATCAGAACTTAGTTGAGATCCTTATCCTCTTGGAATTAGTAGTTTTGGAATTTGAATCTAAACTCAGAACCTACGTTTGGCATTGGCTAAACTGGCAATGGAAACAGTTTGCTAATAGATGGTCTGTAAATTTTGGTTTCCATGGCTCCCATTCTTCTGGATGCCACAATACAATTCCTTATATGGCAGATTTTGAGGTTCTCTTTTGAAATGTTTAGGAAAGTCTACCTTCTTTACTCAATATGAACATTTTACCTTAAAAAAAAAAAAAGCATATGGCTTACAGGGGAGTATTTTTTACCATAGATGCTGTTCTCTTATCCACTGAGAAATCTCAAACCAGTTGATACCTTAGCTTCTACCACAGCTTGAACTAAAAATAAGAGTATCAGTGGCACAGAGTATCCCACAAAAATTACTCTCTAAATATTTATACTGAAGTTCAGTGATGATTTTGGGGGAAAAATATTTTTAATTAGTATTTTAATATGGATTATGAAACCATGTTTCTTAGTAGAGATAATGCAGGAAATATTAACTATAAAGGGAAATAATAACACTGAGTTTCAATATACATATTCAGGAGGAGGAGGAGGAGAAAGTGGAGGAAGAATTGAAGGAGGGAAGAACCCCGACTCAGTGTGGGGTCGTCCCCAGGCTGCAGGTGGGTCTCTGCTCCCCAGTGACTGACCATGGCTGCAGGGGCATAGCCTGCCCTCTCACCACGGGCTGCAGGGGAACCTCTGCTTTGGGAACCTCCTTCCCTCCTTGTCCTCACTGACTTTGGTGTCTGCCTGGTTGTCCCTCTTACATCCCACTCAACTCTCCATGCTGATTCTCTCCACCCTGCTTCTGCTTCTCTTTTTTGTGTTTCCCTCTCTTAAATATGTTAATCACAGAGGTGCTGACTGGCTTGGCTGTGGCCAGATGCAGGTCCGACTTGGGCCTAGGGGACCTTTTCTGAAGCTTCTCACAGGACCATCCCTGTGGCCCTTCCCCTGCTACCAACATCCCCCACCACAAAAACCCATCACAGTATAGACTTTTTAAACTAGAGTCTGTGCTTCCACAGCAGACTTTTCTACACTTCCATGTCATGTGCAAAGCCAACAGATCTGGAAACTAGACTCTTCTTAATCAATAATTTTTTCTCAAATAAAAAAGATGGAGAAGTCATTAAGTTTCTACTCCCCTGTCATTTTTCTAAAAAATTCTCATAGACTCCTTAGTTGTTGCTTACTCAGAATGACAAGCCTCTCTCTCTGTAATCTCTGTTGTCTTCTTTTTTTATATATTATTTTTAAAGAACAGTAATATCTGCATGCCACATGGCCCAATCATTGCTTCCCCCAAAAACATGGATGATGAACATACATTTTGTGTTGTTTTTCAGAAAGTGGAGAGATCCTAACACTTTCCCTGAATGATACTAAGAATAAAAGCATTTTCCTGAATTGTAGCTCAAAGCTTTGGAAGGAAGGATTCTTAGTAGTGTTGTGCCAGCAATTTTGCACAATGGGAGAAAACCAATCGTTACACCTCTTCTCAGACCAGATTTAGAACCAAAAGACTCTGTGTTAGCCTCTGTGATATGGATGGCTGCCTACTCATCCCAAAGTGCAGAGGAAAAGTTGGATTCAGAGAATGGTATGTCTGAGGCCAGTGTCAACATCAACATCTGTGTTCATTGGCTTGGATATCTTCATAGTGAATACAAAGAAACAGAGAAACCTAGCAAAATATTCATCTCATCCTGAAACATACTTATCTCCCTTGTTTAATCTCAGACAACAATCAAAAACCACACAGCTGCTCACTCACCTCCCCCCTCCTGCCATGGAGGAGGAGAATTGGAAGATAAAACACGAAAACTCATGGGTTGAGACAGGAAAAAATTAATAAATTAATATAAATGAATAAAATAGTGATGATAATTCTAACAGTGCTAATAATACTAGTAATATGTACTAATAACTAATAATGTGTAATAAAAATAATACTACCACTACTATTAATAATATGTAATGAAAATAATGGAAAATTAAAAACATATACAATTGCTCACCACCTGTTGACCAATGTCCAGCCAGGTCGTGAGTAGCGAGAGCCAGAGAGAGAGATCATACCAGGGCCAGAGTGAGCCCCAGCGAAGAAAAGAGCTACCAAGAAAAAGAGCCCATAGCCCTATGTTCCTTATAGGACATTCCTTCTAGCCTTTCACCAGCTTTGTTGCCCTACTCTGGATGCATTCAAGGGCCCAAACATCCTTCTTAAATTGTGGGGGCCGGAACCACACACAGTATACAAGTTGAGTCTGCACCCATGATGAATACAGCAGGATAATAATCTCTTTTGATTGGCTGGTTATACTGTGTTTGATGCACCCCAGGATGTGATTTGCCCTCTTGGTTGTGATGGCACATTCCTGACTCATTTGAGCCTGCTGTTGACCAACATACCCAGAACCCTTTCTGTAGGGCTGCCTGGTAGCCACTCCTCTCCCAGTTTGTACTTGTGCCTGTTATTACTCTGTCTTTGATGCAGAATCCAGCATTTCAACTTGTTAAATTTCATCCCATTAAGTTGGCCTTTTTAAATGTCTTGAGGTTCACATGAGCCCTCTCATCAAGCTCTTCTAGGTCACTCTGGATGGCATCTCTTCCCTCAAGTGAATCAACTACACCACTCAGTTTGGTGTTACCTACAGACTTGCTGAGGGTGTACTCAGTACCACTATGTCATTAATAAAGACATTGAACAGTATTGGTCCCAATACAGGCCCCTGAGGGACACCACTTGTTATGGATCTCCACTTAGACATTGAGCCATTGACTGTAATGCTTTGGGTGTGGCCATCCAGTCAATTCCTTATCAACAGAATGGAGCAGGGTACAGCTGGATCTCCTGTCTTGGAGATCTTTGATACTGATTGATGTAAAAACAGATGGGATTTGTATGCAAGAAACTTGTCACTGGTACTGAAGCTGCATCCTCATGAGAGTTTGTAAATCAGTGTGTCCTGTCAGGTAGAATGTGATGAAACCCACACTAAATTCCATGCTTTTCTCAGGAGTTGTCTGTAATATGTCCCACTGGACAGACTGAGGTAAAGTCACCTCCAAATTAGCCTTTAGTCTTCTAATTCATGTTCCCATTTTGGAAACGAGAAAACCTAAATCAGACTGAGTTTTGGCTTTCAAAATCAGGTATCTAATTTCCTACAGTCTTTATTTGTAAAAAGACATGTGTTTATGCTGTTCATTCCTTCAGCATCCTATTTTCTTCTTCCTTCACTGCAGTCTGGCAAGCACTGGACTACAGACATCTTCGGAGAACATAAACACAACTAGGTGAAACAGTGCTTGAATATCCTGTTGCAGGGTCTGTCAGTTAATACCTTGAATCTGAGCTCTAGGAAGCTCATAAACGAGAGAAAGCTTTTAGGTATTTGTGTAAGTCCTACTATTAACTCTTGCATAGGTGTCATCTTTAGGGCCATTTTGAGAATATTAGAGGTGCCTAATTGGTAGACTTAGGTGGTTACACCTCTCAGGTGACATCTTTGAGGATGTGAAATGAAGTTAAATACTTTGTTTGCTACAGTCTTCTGTGGAGACTTTGACACATCTATCAATTAAATGCCTCTCATAATTTAGAAGTCTATGATACTCTTATTTAATTTTCTAGACAAGATATACTTAACAGACAACTAATATTTGCATTGCTTAAGAATTTTGAACTACAGGAACATCCTGAGTCACTGGATCCTCTCTGATGCTTTCATGCAGTCATGCCATATAGCAATAAATTTATCATGCTCCATCTCAAAACAAGATATTTTTTGGATCTCAACACTGCAATTGGGACATACCTCCTAA
>NW_010258603.1:80674-106704 GCF_000690775.1 Eurypyga helias
TATTAATGAGACATTTTCTTCTCATTTCTACAGTAAATTAATTCAAAGACGATTTTGTGCTAAAGTTCTGCCAAAAAAGTCTGTTAGATTACAAATATTTCCTCTTTTCCAAAGGTTTCTCACCATTCTGTGTCTCTTCAGTTCTCATCTTCAAGGATATTTATGGGTCTCCGAGTACCTCTCTGTTTTCATTTTTTCAGTTTTTACAAGCCTGTTGTCTCGCTCTTTGCTGACAAGCTGGGCTCTGTGTTTCCTATAGTATTCTATCAGCACCTGCTCCAATTTGAATTCAGCATTTGGAACATGGGTCATCAGGATTGTAAACAATACTCTAGAAGAGGTTTCTCTAGTGTCTGCCATGATACAATTAATAGTTGTAAATCAACACCAAACATACCTTCATTACTCAGTATATCCCAAGATTTTTCTGATATTTTTCATGGTCTCATCATCCTGGCAGTTCTTTATTATCTTGTGATTTGTTAAAAAACACAAGCCTCTTCTCCCTCTCTTTCTCCCTATCCTTTTGGCTTGAAAAAGTCTCTTCCAGACACAAACATAAGTCACTGATTAACACCATTCCCAGGTGGGCTCAGTATTTCAGACTCTAACTTCCTTGCAAAGAAGTCTGGCATTTCCATGAGAAGCCCTGCCAGAAACTCATTACACTGCTTCTTCAAACATACACTGCCCTTGTACAGAGTTAACTCCTGGTTCTTGAATCTGCTGCAGGGGTTGGACACCTCAAAGTTAGCTTGTCATGGAGAATTAAAACAAAGTCAATATCCTCTTAAAAGATCTCTAGAAAAGCTGCAGTGTGAAATGTGCCTACTGCCTTATCTCAGTCATTTAACAAGCTGTTGGTTTAGTGAAGCAGAGGAAACAACTTAACTGCTTGAATAACATTAGCTGTTCCACTCCAAAGAGGTGAAGTTCAGGAGAAGAAGATTGAATCTGCCTCCTTTAGAATCCTTCAGTGCTGGAAGGCAGGAAGAAGGAGGGGAGAGTGTAAGTAGTAATGAATCCCTGAACAGACCTTAAGTAATAATGGAAGTACAAAATGTAGCATGCCTCCTGGATTTTCTCCCACAAAATCCTATTGCAGGCATGGGATTTGGAAAAAAGCACGAAGACCTTCCCTGACTATGTAGGCTAATAACCATCTCCAACTTGCTCCTGAATGCTGGAAAAGAGAGAAATGCCAGATGGATCAATAAGAGATTAAATGTCTATTTTTTTATTCCTTTTTGACATATAACTCAAACAACCCTTTGGAACATTCTTGATAATTCTCATGTTATAAATTAATGTTTTATTCATTTTTTTGATTGATTTTTTTTTTTTTTTAATTGTCTGATCTCCCTGCAGTCTGGATTTAGTGACAGGTACTTTCTGAATGGGAAGGTTATTGGAACCTTCTCGAATCGTTCACCAACCCAATAAAATTCTCCTAGACAGATGAAGGTAATAAGAAACACACAGCTGCACAGACTAGTTTAGGAGTTGATAGCACTGAAGTCACTCAGCATATGTGTTTTCTGGGGCCACTACTAGCTAAAAAAGTTTCTTGGCATGAGCTGTGACAGTGGGAGCAATGCCCGAGTCTTGAGGATTAGGGAAGTGTTTGCATAGCTTTGTACTCAGCATTCTGCCTCTGTAATGCTGTCACTTGGTCCTCCTGGACCTGCTGGATCTTTAGCTCAGGGGTGGAAGCTCACGCTATGAACCAGAGGTAACTCCAGCTTCTGATCATCTATCTACTGAAGTTAATTTTGCAGCTGGCAGCAAAGTGCTGAGTTAGGTCCCCATTCAGTCTGTCTCACCTTTCCCTGTTCAGATTTGTGTTAGTGACAAGCAGCTTTGTTCAGGAAGGAAATTAAATGAAACTGTAGGTTGAAGTGATCCTTAATTATTGAGAGAGATTTTATTCTCCCCTGATTTCACATGAACTCATATTCTACCCATCTGTGCAATGCAATCTTTTGTCTTCTAGCCAGTGTCACTGAAGAGAAGTGGTTTGGATTACTGCCTTAACATATGCCAGTCACCTGAAGTCAGTCTAGCTCTCTTCTACTTACCTGTACATATATAAGTAATTTTGTTTCCTGGATACATGTGACACTTTTTAATTGTTTGCACATTGTGATATACATTTATTTATGCTAACCTGGTGATTTCAATAGTTTATATACTTAAAAAATGTAAGTCTTTCACAATGTATTTTTCTTTGGCATTGGGCAAATGATAGAAAATTAATAGAAGAGCTGAAATCCATCTGGGCTCTGGATATCTGCCTTGGTCCATGCAAAAGGCTTTGTAGACTTTCTGACACTAAAAAATAGATTGAAAAATGTTATATTTACTAATGTAACATGTCCTAGTAGTTTGAAATTTGGATAAAAGCCTGTTGTATTAAATATGGATAAAAACATATTCTAATTTACTTATTGTCTATATACTCTTTGGACTTGTATATGGTAATTGAAATCACAATCTAGGCAACCATGCATTGGTTTTATGATAATTTCTTCTGCTAAAGACTTGCTTAGTATCCAGTATTTTCTTCTAATAAGATAGTGATGGTGTCACTTAGTCCTCATGGACCACTGTAAGAAGCGTGTAGCTGAACAGATTGAAAACATCAGTGCTCTGTAGGTAAAAGCTCAGGAATCACTGATGGCTGTTTCCTGTGATATCTCCTGTTGTTTTATATTTTTTCCAAAAGTTAGATGTGAGAACAGTGTGCAGTATTCGTTCATAATTTTCATTATTTTTATATCCATAGGTAAATTAATGTCCAAGATACTATGTCTTACTTATTTGTTAACAAATTCAGAAACCACAGTAACATTTTCTTACCTATAAAATATCTTCTAAGACATGAAGATCTACCTCCTAAAATAATAAAATATTTTCTGGAGTAATGGTTTTCAAGACATGAATACTCCCTTCTGAAAGTACAGCCTTTCTATTTGTACAGCTCTAACTGTGGCTGTTTTAAGAAGGCTGTTTGAATTAGGCTAGCTTGACATATCTGACTGTCTTTTCTTTGCAATTAATTATGTTTTCAGAAGTCTTTTTTGCCATCTACACACTTTATCAACTGTCATTTGAGATTCACTTCTGCATACTGATAAAAGGTTTTAATAATTCCCTAATTCTGATCCTTGCCAAATTTCTGTAGATACATGATCTGTAGATGGCAATCTCCCTGTTTTTGAAAACTGTCAGTCTGCTATTGATGCCTTTAATTTGTGGTACATTTATATTGCTAATGCGGCATTCTTAATCCTAAAATAATAATTGTAAAATATCACTTATAAAGCTCTGAGGATATTGTATGTACATAGTTATCATTGTCAAATAACCAGTAATAGCATCAAGGAATTAATTTCTAGAGCTGTCATGTTGAAAGAATGCTCTGCATATAATTGTCTATGGACATAGAGTATAATTGTTCAGACATAGTTCTTCCTTCTGTGAACACAAAGCATCCTGTTTTCAACCTGTGTGTAACAGTGAATCTGCAGCCACAGAACACAGTTTTTCTTTCATTTCTGTATACACAAGTCTGGAACATAATTTCCCTTCTGCCCTGAAAAATAAATGGACCTCTGGTGTATTTTGAATAGATAATGTCTGACCTTGAAGGTCTCTACCTAAGTAAAGAGGAATTCTATAGGAAGTATAATTAATCAGTTGGAGCACAGCAAAACAATGCTAGTTTTCTAAGACCAATTTTGATATTGAGTTAATACACTGTGCTAGGAGAATCACATCTTCTCTGGTCAGGAGTGAAACAGATATCAGTCTACTTGTCTATCTAAAATATAATGAAGAATCATTCAACATTGGAAAGTATCTTGTGAGCCTCATAAGAAGGACACAAAATAGAAGTGCAAAATATTATCTAAGATGAACTACTGCAAGAAAAGGCATTCATCACTAGCTTCTGATCAAGAGCATAAAACTTACTTGTTGAAGAATGTTAATTGCAGAGTACATATTTTAAAATGAAGCTCATCACATATAGCTACAAAAACCTGCAAAGATATCTATGTGCAGAAGTTTAGAGATGAGAAATTGAACGTGTCATACTCAATAGGTGTTCACTGTATTGCTTATAGAGATAACAGAAACCTTTCAGATGCTGTGGTGAAGAGAGGAACATAAAAACAAAGTAGCTAAATTGACATCCATTTCTTATTACAGCTTCATTTTTTGAGTTTGTTGAATTTCTTATTTCAAAATGTATTGCAAATTTAAGACAATCTTCTAACAGACAAGTTCAAATATGAAGAGTACAGCTCTAAAATTCTTTTTTTTCCTTTTTCTTTCTTGAGGGTGCTCTGTTACATGATTTTTTGAAAAACAAAGCTGTAATTTAGATAGATCTTGTGTTCAACATGAAAAACAGGATTTTGACACCATATTCAAAATCCATCAAGTTTCTTTTATGTGAATAAAAAAGAATTGGAAAATATAGGAGCTGAATTGCAAAGAAAAATGTAAAGCTCTTGTTGCTATATTAGTCAGATATCTCTTACCCCAGAAAACTATGATACTGAAGAAAATTCAAACAGTTATTGATGAGACAGACCTGCTGAATCTTTGTTCTAATTGACAGTCACTACATGCAAATGACGTGTTAAACAATGGGAAGTTAAAAAGTACAAAGTGAACTGGACAGAGTTAAGAAGATTGGAACGAGAGAAAAAAGGTTGAAGGCAGTAGGTGAAAAAGTTTAAAATTTCTGATTAACACTCACCAAAAAAAAGAAAGGCTTACTGTATAGCTATGCTTCTATAAACAATTAATTTTGTCAGTTCTGTATTTTTATAAACCACAAATGCAAGCATTATACCCCCGATTCAGCTCTAGTGTAGCAATGTCCTTCAGCCCCTTAGAGTTATGCCACTCCTTAAGCAGATTTGCTATACTGGAGCCTGTTACATCTGACCCTATGATCTCCCGGATTTTCAGTGAAGAAAAATACAGTAGTGGTACTGTACAGAGTGGGTTCTAAATGAGGTGAATTTTGTAGGGAGAGATATTATCATTTACTACACCAGCTGAAAATGTCAGTGACACAGTTTCTAACAGGAAATGGCCCATACTGTTCAGACCAACAGATTTGTTGTGATTTGCTGCCTATTTTCCACTCACTTCTTTATCTGATTTTTATCAACATCTGCTTTTATGAAACATGTCTAGCAAATGTGTGTGATGAGTGACCCTTGCCACACTAAAGTAAGCATTCAATGA
Organism: Eurypyga helias; assembly: GCF_000690775.1. Taxonomy (NCBI): domain Eukaryota; kingdom Metazoa; phylum Chordata; class Aves; order Eurypygiformes; family Eurypygidae; genus Eurypyga; species Eurypyga helias. Next base: position 85,940 of record NW_010258603.1, read on the forward strand.
CTTTCTAAATGATTGGTAATACTATCCAGGGTGCTCCATGACATCCTTCGGTGATGCAAGAAGCTGAATGTATTTCGTATGAAAAAATCATGGAACAAAATTTAAAAATGTTCTGTCAAGCATAAACCAGATTTTAAGATGCCTGTAGCTTTGTGCCTTATCTACTAACTATGCTTGTCAAGCATGCTACCAAGTTGTGCGGCTCTTTGTGGAACGAAGAATTTATTTTCTGTTTGCTCTGGAACTTGGAGTCTTCCAGCATACTAGAGAGTAGGCTCAATTGCACCTACATGTTTCTTATCATACAATAATTTGTAATACAATAATTAATCTTAAAATAATTTGTAATAAAGTATGAATGTCATTGTAAGTATCAGTTACAGATTGCCTTTTCTTCCGAAGTGAATTAGTCAAGAATATTATCCAATCTTATTGGCACCAGTGCCTTCATACCGCTTTAGCATTACTATAGATAAAGCTCTGTCCCCTCCACATTCATCCCCTCTAAAATCTCATTATCCAAGAAAAAGCTCCTTTTTGTACCTTGCTATCATATAATTTATCTCTCTGACATCTGAAAGTACTTAAATAGAGACTTGACATTATAACAGTGCACCAAACATCTTATGTGGTTTCAGACCAGGCAGACAAATTTGTATACATTCAGGTGTATTTCAAAGAAGATTTTAATCTCAACAATTTCAAATATCCTCCAACTTTTAATTATTTGCTTTAGATGGAATCCAACCGAACAAATATATTAAGTTTTTCTCAGGAAAAAAAAGTATTTAAAATGGACTTAAGCTTTTTTTCTGTTTTAAGCAACTGGTGATAATTCCAGACTTTTCTGAAAAGGTCCCAAAGATTGTTGGCAAAGCTGGAGCTGTTATTCGTGAAGCAAGAGGTAAAGCACGTTTTCAAACAGGTACCAGTGTCCTTATAGAATGACCCATTTATTCCTCTCAGTGATGACATATTGTTTAGAGATTGAGCAAAAAATGAAAAGAGGGAAAAATATCTCCTGAAGCTCTTTTTTCTTAGCAAAGGTTAAGTAGGAGTTATGCTTCTGTTGTTTGTTTTGCTGCCTTTTTTTTTTCTTTTTTTTTTTTTTTTTAAGAGCAAGGCAGTGAGACATACAGGAGAGAGATTTCTCAATAGCTGTGAGCATGATTCCCTTTTAAATAAGGGATGAGATGGCAAGAATCATCGTTGCCACTTCTGGCTTTGCTGTTTCCCTCAGAGATGAATTTTGACTTCAAAACTGAATGTAGAGGACAGTGAGCAAGGCTCGAGCCTTGGGATTGGAGCAAAAGCCAGACTACTCAGTTGCGATCTGCACCATGCTCTCCTTCAGTAATCCACCCCTGCTGACACGTTTCTCCTTTTTCTACAATTATTCTTGTCTGCATTCTGACTGGTAGGCTGAAATATAACCAAAATTTGCATCTGTAATCAGCTCTATTCAGCCAGATCCTGCCTACCTGTGCACAGCTTGTTCCTTTCTACCTTCTTTGTATGTGCCTTGTTTCTTAAGATCCTTTACAATATACATGCCGAGTAGTGCTCAGGCTTGATTTACATGTACAATGCATTTGTGCACAGAGGAGCAATCACAGCAAGTTTATACACAACCCATCATTAATCTGTTCAGCAGTGCATTCCCGTGTTAGCGTGGAGACTCATTGACTTTCCAGAATCACACAGGACAAAATTCACTGCTGTTACAAGGATCTAACACAAGTTTTCCCTTCTGTGATATGTGACTAATATTATCCACTTAACATCAGGAGGCTGCAACTCTGAAGCTCAATTCATTAGCATCTGTAAAATACATCAAAAATTTGAAGTGAAATATGTTATGTGCAGAAAAAATGCTAAAAATATATATATTAAAAAAAAACCTGCCTAGTGAATTGTCTTTTTACATTAGCAATGGTGCTTCTCCTGTTCCTGTATGTCTGCCATTCTCATATTTTCTGAATATTTTCTGATCTATGACATCTCACATTCATTTTGTCGTCCAATTTTTCAGAGTCAAGCTCAGAATCTTTTCCTCAAGAACACAAAGAAAACTAAACTGAAGTGAGAAGTGGCTGTAGTTCTCAGTTCTCTGCAGCTTTTGGGACTAGTAACATCAATTCTGCTTGGCAACTATTCTATCATTCCCTCCTCAAAAATAAATACCCCAAAAAAACCTAACAAAACATTCTCCCCCTATTTTATGGCTATGAATTCTTGATTCATACTGAGTAAATTTTATGCTGATTAATATCTTCAAAGTTGTTTTGTCTACTGAAAACAGTGGAATTACTTGTGAAAGAATGCTACTTGTATTCATTATACATCAAGATTGCACAATATATTCTTTGTTATTTTTCTTTGTTGTTTTAGATACTTTTAGAAATTTAAGTCAGCTTGCTGCTGAGTCTTCAGCCTTATAAATTCCCTGAAATATCTTACACCTGACCATGATGTGACTTCTTTTCTTAGACAAAAACGTATGATAATCTTCTGAAACTTAGGGAGCAGTGTTTTATTCTAAGGGATACATTGCAGAGAGGAAAATTTAGAGTTTAATCAAGATCATATTTTCTTGCTAGTGGACAGTACTCTTGTGCGAAGATTTAAAATCCATTTTTCATAAACTTTAATTAATTAATTTTAAAGTTATTTATTAACTGTTTTACTATTATTTAAATACAGATTTTAAATATTATTATTGTACTATTAAAATTAATATTAATTTGTAGCTCAGCCACAGCAGAATCAATATTTAGCAGAATTTTACTGAAGTCTGTTTAAACAATGAAAATATTCTTGCCACCGATGTATTGAAATGAAGAAGAATTAGCCATAATAAATTCCATGAGTTTTAAGAAGTTGACAAAATAAGTATTTGAGCATGGAATTTCAGACTGTTTCTTAATACAAGACTTCTGAAGCTGCATACATACATTATTACCCTGCTCAGAACACAGGCAATTCTTATCCAGCCTTTTGTCAAGTCTTTGCCTTTCTCTAATGCTTATCTTTCACTGAAAAGTGAAAAAGGGAGATAAAATGACAAAATCAGGTTAAAATAATTTTGGTTGCTCAAATCCCAGTAAGTAGTCAGGCATTTTGGAACAGATATATTACTGAATGCAAATGTGTCTGTATTTTTTTAACTGTTATCATGACATGTTTCTTAAAAGAAATCGTATTTATGACTCAAGAATTTGCCAGCACTTCTCTGTTGCAGTTTATCCTTTAATAAAGCAAATTAGGTCAGGATGTTCAAATCAGAGACCCTGATTATTCCTGATGTAGGGATTGAATCACAATATGACATAAAAACTTTCAACACTTAGGGCAAGAAATTCAGCCACTGCAAGTCTCTGACTTCTCCATCTTCATCGTACTTTAAGAACTTTAAAGCTGCAAGTCTGCAATTCTCATTAACAGTCACTTCACCTGACCCCTGCCACCCAGAATTTAAGTCTATGAACTTCAGCACTGATTCTAAATTAGTTTTCTAGTCCTCTTGTATTATAAATGAAGAGATATATGAACATCCTTGAATCGGTCAGATCCTTCCCGGGAATGTCCATTTCTCTCAGTTCATTTGTAGCAAGGAGATGCTCTGTACAAGCAGCTGATTTAGTCTCTCCAGAATATTCTCCCTTGCATGTAACAGCCTTATCTGGGTTGCAAGGCCTGGGATAGACCATGGTTTAAGCAAAGAAACACAACTGTAATTTCAGATGAACAATTTAAATGAAGGTTTTGGACTTTTAATTTGGACAATATTTCTTAGATTAAATTGTACCCTGTAGAAAAAATTAATGAAAAGTAACATTTGTCAGCTTTATGTTATATTTGATTTAGCGTTACCTTTCATCATGTATTGAAGGAATATTATAAGGGACATAATGTCAAGAGAAACTGATCACCTTACAGGGCAAATGGGAAGGGGGTAGTCATGTATAAATATTTAGCGTTAAGTACTTTGTCCTACTTATATAATCAAGAGTTAATAAATGGGGGAAACTTGGAAAACAGGGTTCAATACCTTTACCTATCACTGACTATTTCTTCTTTTCTTTTTCTTTTATTTTTCATCAGTTAAACTTGGGATATGTTCTCAGAAATAATTCTTGAGTATTTTGTTGGCATGATTTTCAAGCTCAAAGGGCACACTCTTAAAAAAAAAAAATTAAATTGACCAAGAAGGGAATAAAAATGATCTATCACTATAAATCAGTTTACTCTAAACTGAAATGTCTTATTTAAAAATTGACCTCAAACTGCAGAGATTTAATTTCTTTCAAAAACAAACTGACATATATAATTTTCTTTTGATTGCTGTGTTTCATTAGGGGAAAGTTGTTTTAGTTTCTATTGTGTCCATACAGGACTGTTTCTTGTATACTCTGGTTCTTACCCATGATTTGCTCTGAATAAAGTCTTGGAAATTACACTAAGTCTCAAAATTAGGTATAAACTCACCAATAAATATAGCTACCAGAATAGAAAAAGAAATAGAAGTGTCACTCTCTTCTGGCAATGAGAATGACCCAAAAATCCCAAGAAAAATGCTTACCTCCCTTTTAATGTCTTCCTCTTTAAGCTGGTTGTCATGGTTTACCTCTGGCCAACAATTTATAGTCAGAAACAAAAAAGGATTTTTAACCAGTATTGGCAAGCTAGAGGGAAACTTGCTTCACTGTTTATTGCTAAAGTTACCTGTCTGGAATATGGGTAATCTAAAGCTCATTATAATTTTCCTTTACATTTTGGTATTATTATTGGTAAGCAAGGATTATCTCATGAAAAATAGACACAAGGTATGGTTTAGAGAAGATTGACCTAAATTTATCTCAGGTCCTCCTTTTCACATTCTAACTAACAACTTCTCTGGAGACCAAGTGTCACTTTATCTGACCTCACAGAGGTATTTAGTTGTATTTTTGACATTACTGGATACCCTGCTAGGACCCTAACTTTCCACAGAGTAAGGGATCCTACCAATTATGAACTGTTGTAAATTACAACTGTCATAATTTACCTATTATCAGCTGCAACTGTCCTAATAAGCATTGTATTTGTGCTTCAAACCCTCTCAACACAGGAGGTCAAACATTCAAACAACATAATAGCAAAATGAGGTCTTCTGAGGACATTAGTAGACAGGGGCTGGAGTCACGAGAGAAATAATTTCTCCCTTGCCAAGACAATGGTCCAGCTGCACATGCCCAGAACCACAGTTGTACTTAGGAATTTAGCGTTTCTTCACAAAACCTGAACTACTCTCTAACGTCCAAGCATTAATGAAATATTTTTGCTTTGTTAGGCAGACGTCCCCATTTTCATATTTTCTTTTCTTTTTCTTTTTAAATTCACATTGTATCCTGTAGTTCCGCCTTTGAAATCATCCACTGTAAGATGAAAACTTAATTTTTCCTGTAGTTTGTCATGAAGGAGTTAAATTCTTGAGTGTAATTTCTAATTGTATTAATATTGGTTCAATTGGAATACCATTTACTCATAGTATTAGTGGGCCTTCTTACTTGAAAGGAAAAAATGATTGCTTTTTCATTGAAAAAGACATAAACCAAATTTGTTTATTTTGATTCAGAGTCTGGTTGTTTAAATACACAGTTAGAAAATTATCCAAAAAGCACTACTACGTTATAGTACAATGACAATTTAATTATCTGTTCTAAACACAAACACATTTATCAATACATGGAGAAAAAAAAATATGTAAAGATACTCTATGAATCCTTCGTTCTCAAAAATCAATAGCAGTTTTGCTCCCGACCTCACTAGGGACAGGATTTTCAGTGCAGCAGTTGTAAGCAGTAGCAGGGGACAGCATAGAAGGAAAACAGACCCTCCTGGTACCTTAAAAATAGCTATAGGTGGTGCAACAATGTATCAGTTTCCTGATAATAAGAAAGCTCTTTACTCTTTCAAGAACAACCCAGACTTCACTGGGAGCATAAGTACACATTTAGAGCTTGATAGTTTTGAACCCACATACCTTTTGAAGGAAGCTGGCAACATGGCTTGTGCTGGGAGAGGGCAATTCTCTCAGGCAAGGATCTGAAATGAGAGTTTCTTTTCGTAAGCAAAGTGAAGATGTTATATAAAAATTATATGCAAATAGAAGAGAAAATGGAAATCTGATTTCCAGTTTCTTTTCAAGTTTCTTGAACTTTCCAACCAGCTGTAGATGGCAGGTGTTTTGGGTCATGCTTCATTTCGTACTACTGAGTAAGTCAGAAAAGAGTTTATTTTCAGCAGTGCTAAGTGGCTGTGGAGCCAATAGCTTCAATAGGCTCTCAGCAACCCTGTAATTAGGCCAGTTTTATAGGCTCTATATCAGCCTTCACATCATGCCCAGTTCTCTAAAAAACTTAAGTTAAGCACATAGTGTCCAAGAAAGGACAATAATGCACATATAGTCTCGTCAAACAGTCTGTACGGTAATGTGCTCTAAGAAGGCATTCAGTATTTTAAGAATATAGTTATGCTTCATAGCATTGCATAAGTGACTCTATCCCCACATACTGCTCATGTAGGCATTTCTAATAATTTTTAAATATTCTTTCTATGCTTATAGTAATAAAAAATCCATTTCATCTCGTCACAGTTCTGTAAGGATTTTGCTAATATGTTTGTTAGGCTTAAAACTGATGGCTTCAGACTTTTGCTCATATATGTGGAACTTGGAAAAGAATAAGCAAACCAACATGTCACAGCAAAGAAATCCAAAATTGAAAGGTCAAATTAAAATAAATCCACACAACAGTTTTGATCTGGAGCAACCTAGATGTTCTATAGGACTTGTTTCAAATCACCTGTATTTTTTGTTACAGGGACAGTCTATACTTAACTGGCATTCAGTCAAAATGCCTGTTCCCTGGAGCTTCAGTCTCCAGTTCTAACACACTTAATTGAAAGTGATCTAATGTCAGATGTTTGAGTGTTTGTTGTCAGCAAAACAAATAATCTACTGTACCCTAGGGAAGGAGATGAGTCTGGAGGCAAAGGTGAAAGTGTTTCAACATCATGATCATCTAATATATGGAATAAAATATTTATGGCCCACTGCTGTGGGTAGCTAATTAGGTCTTTTATTGCACTTAAATCTATATACAGCAATTTCTTCCTTACTAAAATACATTCCTTTCACATTTTTTTTGTGTTTTTTTTTTTTTTTTAAATGAATTCTCTTTCCAATTTGTTTTCTGTCTTTGTTTTGGGTCTTGTTCAGGGTTAAACAAGTATTTAAAAACACTATCCAAAGTTGGAATCCCTCTGCATCTTTCCAGGACATCACTGTCAATGCATTGGCATCCAACAAAGGCACACTCTGTAAAAACTTCTGCAACAAGAGTCATGTGCCCTGGACTTCATCTGTATATTTGAGTAACTATTGATTGTCCAGGTCACCATAAATCACATCCAACATGGCTAATTCACTCAGGTACTGGATACCTCTTTCCATGATGGTCCATTTGCCTGGACAACATAAAATATCTTTTTTGAATGAATCCTCGGTGAGCAAACATGTACCCCAAAGCTACTTGCCATAACAACAACAACAACAACAACAATAATAATAATAATTTTACTACTACTAATAATGTAGTCAAAATACTCCTACTACTAATGATAACAATATGTAATAAAAATAAATAAATAAAAGGGAAAATAGAAGAAAACCCAAAATTATACCACCTCTCATCACTATCCAAATGATTCCCAGCCAGTCCCAGAGTAGCAATTTCCATTTCGGCCCACCACCCCAAATTATATGCCATACATGATGATGGTATGGAATATCCCTTTGGTCAGTTTGGGTCAGCTGTCCAGGCTGTGTCCCTCCCAGCTTCTTGGAGAGTAGAAGGTGGGAACAGAGGTGCAGCATCAGAAACTGAAAAAGTCCTTGGCTTGATATGAATATTACTTAGCAAAAACTAAAAATAATAGCGTGTTATCGATGTTATTCTCAGCACAAATCCAAAACATAACCTCTTAGTAGCTACTGTAAGGAAATTAACTCTATTGTAACTAAAACCAGAGCAGTCTTCAAAAATGCAAGTAAATAAAGAGACATAGAAACAGCGCTTGTGTTGCAGACAAGTAGCAATCATCACATGTAGAAAGTTACAACCAGAAAACTTTGCTTGGAAACACATAGGTGGGCCTCTGCCAGCCTCGTGGAGTTCAACAAGGCCAAGTGCAAGGTCCTGCACCTGGGTCGGGGCAATCCCAAGCACAAATGCAGGGTGGGCAGAGAATGGATCAAGAGCAGCCCTGAGGAGAAGGAACCGGGGGTAGTCGCAGACAAAAAGCTGGACATGAACTGTCAGTGTGTATGATTCTATGATTCTATATTACACCTGTATTAATGTTAAAAGTTGTGACTGTCTTCTGCTGATGTATCTGCAGAATGTCAGCTTTTTGCTTTCCTTATACCTTTCCATCTAGCTAATGTCCAAAAATAAAAAGCTTTAAATGTGTGAAAAGAGCCCCAAAAACGAACAACTTAAAAAAAAATAAAATAAAAAGCAAGAATAAGAAAGTTAAAATACCTTGGGATTTATACCCTTAAAGTATTTCTTTCTTGTTGCCATGGTTCTTTATTTCTCTTGTGGATAATTTTTAAAAATAGAGGATGCCAAATTATTTGGAATGCAGTTTCTTTTGAACTAAAGTAAGTAAAATCCCTAAAACATGGGAGCTATAGCCTCAAAAAACACCAACACCACTACATCAAAAGGCCTTTGAAGAACCACATGGGTAAGCTAGTAGAACATTGTTTTATCCATTCAGAGGATTAACCTGACATAAATCTTTTTTTATTCCAATGGTCTATTCACCATAGCATCCATTTTTCCAGGGTAAGACTGGTTACATGGCATAGCTACATTTGAAAATCAAAATCCTAGCCTAGAACAAAGCATCCTCTAGAGAATAATAGAGTTCAAGTGAGCTGGAACATGCTGTTTCTCCTGTTGTGTTGGCAAACCTGCTCCTCCAAAGTTCACAGACCTCTGTGAAAGGGATCCTAAAGGGCAACTACACTGAGCACCTGCAGCAATGCGCAGATAGAGAGTATTGCTAGCCCTAACATTTTAATTATTTGGTCTCTCAGATCAGGGAGTTGCTGATTCTGGCTGGCCAATGTCCAGTCCCAAGGGATATGTTCCGTTACAATGACAATCCATGCTGAGACCAGATACTTTCTGTTTGGGGGAGTGCAGTGAGATCACGGATGCTCTGTGTGTGTCTAATATCCAATACCCCTAAGAAAGATGAGATCCTTCCATGTGTCTGTGTTTGTAGGCACAGACTCACGTACAGAAATGGATGTGACTCGGAAGAAAGATGAGACTGACACATTTGTTGGCTAACAGTCAACAATCACATAGTTCATCTGGAAACAGAATTAGGAATCCATTCTGCATGCGAGGTTGCTGTGATTTTGGCTGCCAAGTAGAGGAAGGATGCCTCCATTCAGGATGAATAATCTCATCTGTGACGCGCAGTCCAAAGGACTAGGGACATTTTAGGTGATTTGTGATTACATTATGTTGACTATCCTGAGCAGTGCTTAGGAACATTCCAGCTTACATTTTGATGGAAGAGATCACCTTCTCTCTGCTGGACATATTGTTCAACTCTGTCTGCTGTTGCCAAAAGGTTTTTGTTCATAAAAGACAACAGCTGGACATCAATATTTTATTTCTTCCTGCATGCATGCTCATAAAATGAAAGGTACATTGAAAATTTTATCTGCACACATACAGAGAACCACTAGAGGCCATCATATACCTCTCCGTACAAACACAAATATATTTCAATTAATGTATATAATTGACATAAAAGAACCTGTTGATGTCCACAGAGGTACGATGTCCACTGTTGGGATATCAGAAGTGGAAAGGTCAAGAAGGAAGTGCAGGGTCCAAACGGACATATAAAAATTTAGATTTAAAAAAGATGAAAAGAAGACATTTGTAAAGCAATGTTTAAGGAATTAAAGCTGGAAGTAATGTATATAACTTTAGATTTTCTACAGCTATGACAGGAGAGACAGTTTCCCCATATGACAAGAGAGTCTACTGCAGTTACTTGTGGCCAGGTGGTAGCTGAAGGAGTGTTTTTCACACACTAACTGCACCATCAAGTGTCTGTATGCAATTCGGTATCCAGGTAACATTACCAGTATTATTTCTCTCCCAGAACAAAGAATTAAACGGTATGTCTTTGACCTCCAAATGTGTTTGATGGCTCACAGCAGGCTTCTTGTTCTTTGCATGTATTACAACAAATTCCCTGGCATAATTTGTCACATCTATTTGCTTCCCAAGGAAAACATATTAAGGTACAATTAAAATGAAAACTTAAATGTAAACAAGGAACAGTGTTTGTGCTTTCTAAGGAATGTATAAATTCTACCATGATGCAATCACACTCTGTCTTTCTGGTTTATCCCATTAAGATCAACAGGACTGCACAAAAAATTTATCCACCCTTTTGCATCAGTACTTTTTCATCTCTGGATATTTTTTTTTCATATCTGCATTACTGTAATGCTTTGCAGCCCTCTTCTATGGACAGTTTCCACTGTGTCAGGCAGGAACATGATCTACTGATAAGACAGTAAATATTAATGTGTTTGCCTGAGTTAGAGCTTCCTTCAATGATGATATAATTGTAATTCTCCTTCTTTAACATAACGGGGTCATGTCAGATTTATGTGTTGGAAACCTCTTTGACATGCCTTTTTTTTTCTTTTTGCCTATGTTCTTTTTATTTAAAGGAAGAAGAATTCTCCCACAAAAAGACCCAGCTAGGTTTTCTCATCAGCAGGGTCTGGGTCGAGGCACTCAGTCTTTCAGAAGAGGTCATGACAATGACTTTCTTACTTCTCATAGTCAGGTGTGAGATGTACCGCAGATGTTGTCCTTGTTTCAGAAATAAACACAATGTTCCTCCATTGCCAGAACAAAGGGAAGGAATAAGAAACATATGTGCGTTTTTTTTCTTTACACAACGAATCTGGGAAAAACATCTTCTCATAGGAAAAAAAGTTTCTTACCAAGGATTTAAACCATATTTATATGAGGTGGCTAGATAATTAGAGGATCATAATTGACGACCAAAAGTCTTAAATACAAGTAATAATACTTAGAAACAGGGACCATCTATTTGCAGGTATGCTACTGGAACCACACCTTCTCCCATTCAGAGTTACTTCATATCTGTGGCTGTCCAGGAGTGTATCAGTCAATCTGCACCATGTGGTTACTGTGATGGTTCATTTAATGCAATAACAGATCATATAATCACAGATTCATAGAATGGCTTGGTTTGGAATAGACTTTAAAGATCATCTAGTTACAACTCCCCTGCCATGGGCAGGGACACCTTCCACTAGACCAGGTTACTCAAAGCCTCATCCAGCCTGGCCTTGAACACTTCCAGGGATGGGGCATCCACAGCTTCTCTGGGCAACCTGTTCCAGTGCCTCACCACCCTCTCTGGGAAGAACTTCTTCCTGATATCTAATCTAAAGCTCCCCACTTTCAATTTAAACCCATTACCCCTTGTTCTGTCTCTATAGGCCCTTGTAAAAAGTCCCCTTCCATTTTTGCCCTGTTTTTAAAGATGGGAATTATATTTCTCCTTTTCTAGTCAATGGGAACTTCATCAGAACACAACTTCTGAAAACCATACCTGAATTAATTAATCCTTTAGTGCTTGTACTATCTTAAACTAGGTCTGTTCCTTTGCTTTTTTTTAAAAAAAGTGATAATCCAGGTGGGTATAAAGTACAGCTTCTGCTTCTTTAACTTAGCACAAGATTCACCCTGATCCCTAACTGACCAACACTCTGAATTGAATCCACCTCAGAAATCCTTATTGTGGAGAGTTGACTCATATCAGAGATATTGCTTATCACGCAGTTTCCAGTGAAACTATTAGCACTACTTGTAAGAGTCAATCCTCAGTGCTGGGAGAAGGTACTGCTCCTCAGTATGAATAAAACTGTCAGAATCTGGAAACTTGTCCTATTCATATTTTGTACAATGGCAAGATTGCCATGTAGTAGCAGTAAGATGCTAGCAACTTGCTTTTTTTTCTGAATTCCTTCTAAGGTATATTTTAACATTTCTCATACTCCACAGACAGGCAGGAAAAGTAGTCTCTGACAGAACAGAATACCTCTCAGGTGCAGCAATTTTGTCTGGGATGGGCATTTTTCATGTTCATTTGACTCACGTTTCATTAAACACTGACCAGTATATTAAAAGTGTATTTGTGAGGCTCATCCTCCTTTATGAACATGATGATGACATTCAAGGCTTTTCATAGTGACAGACAATTTTACTACATCCAGCCTTGCTTTCCTATGTCTACATTACAGTTTCACATGGACTGGTACATTGTGGATCTTTGCTGAGCTTGCAGAGGTTATTGAAATGCCATGTTGGTATGACTGATTTAACCTTAGAGCACTTTATGGTATGCTGAGTTAATTTTCCTACCACTGCATACACTGGCTATGCCCATATTAAACCCATTTATGGCTCCAAAGAGGCTTTCAGTTAGCACTGTTTTCACAGTTAAATCTTTGAGACACATATCTACTCTGCTTGCTCCTTGCAATGAGTATAGGGTCTATCCAAATTCTTGGTTCTTCAAAGCCTATTTTCAATGCCTCCTCCACCCTTTTCCTGTTGAGAGAATGTTACCTGCACAGGAATACAGACTGGTAAAATTTATCCTTACAATCAGCTCTTACCACTTACACAAGGAGCAGCTTGCTTACAAATTGCCTTCTGGATACAGCAATACCAGCTTGAAAAGCAACTTCTACTTGCTCCTGCTTCCTGCTGGAGGTTACCACAGCTCCAATCTGCTTAATTTGTCACTTTCCACTCTGTTTCAATTAAAAAAAGTGAAGAGGGGGAAAAAAAAAAGCCAGTTCCAGAACTTAGCATTTATATATACTGAGCAGTTTGAATTCCTTACTAGCTACTGAGCTAGCAGTCTGGAGGGGGTGGGAAGGCCTGCAAGGGGAAGTGACCAGCAACAGCAGCTGTGAATGCCAGTAACCTCTTTAGTCACACATCTAAAATAAGGAAAAGACGTGAAGTTCTTACTCGGCTTGTTTCAAGGACCTCAGTGCACCCATGTGATGAAAAACGTGCTCTTAATCTCCAGTATCACACTCAGTCCCTTCATTTGCTGTCAGGTTTAAGCAAAGAAAATTATATCGTTCTGCACCATTATAGCACAGGAGTTAAACTAATAAAAATTCAGAAAAATATCTGTCCTACTCTTCCATAAAGTAAAAATGTATTGGGAATCTACTTTGGTAGGCTCCTCTTACCCATTTGTCTTTTGTTTTGCTTGAAAATTTATATTTGCTCACCTGTTCATTGTATTTATTATTCCCGACTGCTTCAGAGGCAGAACAGAGTTCTTGTTGCTTTTTCCCTTGCTTTTCATTTAAAGCTCTTTTTTTTGACTTTTTTTTTCATTCTTTCATTTAATGTCAATCTGTTTTGATTAAAAAGACCTTTATCTTTCCCCTTGTGTGCACATTCTGTCGCTTGCTCTGTTTTGTTTTGTGGTATCAGGTTTATGTTTTAATTACTCCTCTTTATGGCTCTATATCCTGGTACTATTTTAATTAGATTGACTTTTCTTAGAAGGTTCATAAATTACACCAGAAGTTCGGGACTGTAGGTGGATATTGTATTCATTTTATCTGGTGTAGGGAGCAGACATTTCACCTCTTCAGGCTTCAGAAACCTCTGTTCTCTTCACTGCGTTTGGACATTGACTAAACATGCTGGCAGCAAGCAGTGAGGAGCACTAAGCATTTCAGCAGGGTCTGAACAGGCTGCAGCTCAGCTCCGGCCACAGCCGACGGGCTTGTTTGGTGAAGAGATCTGAAAGTAACTGCCCAAAGAATTGTTTTCCTTTATACATTAACATTATCCCAGTGGCTTGGGAAATTGCTTAGGAAATAAAAGAGCAACATTTTACACCTATCTCAAACTGAATGCTTTCAACTTATTATTTCTACTTTCCATGAAGATCCATCCTATACTTCAGGGGCAGATTTTTTTCCAAGATTTACAACCCATGTCAGTTGGTTCTCTTTACACAGAGGCACACAGTCTGATTTTTTTTTGGCCAGTAGTGTTATTTGTTATATTCACAAACAGGTCTCTGTTCAAAGGAGTCACCAAACCTCCAATTTCTCTAGACTTGACAGACTAAAAACCTGACTGTGCACCTACTTTTTGACAGTTATTTTTGTTTCATTTTTATGTGACATATATTCCTCCTCCACATTCTGAAATTGTTCCATAATTAGCTTTGTCTGTTTATGTTTACTGAAAAATACTGGCAATTTCTAGTAATAGTACTAGTAAAGCTACTTTCTTTCTTTCTTTAGTTGTCAATGCAGGCTAATTTAAACTTCTTCCTGTGTTTTTAGATTGCTTTAGATCTACTAATTTCAGTAGCTCCCATTCTTCCAATTAAGGACTTTTATTTGGCTCACTTCACTCCTAGTTACCTGTGCTTTCATGGCTTTCTCTAGTTGTCCTGAAAAATTCCAAGGAGAGATATTCCATGCCCAATCTGTGCTGCACTATGTGTCTGGAGATTTTTTTCCTGATGTCGTCTGCAGGGACTTGTGTTTATAGCAAGTCATCTGACTACTGAGAGTTTGGATCCATTGTTTTCTTATCTATGATGCAAGAACTGGCAAAAACCCCTAATCTGTTATGTTCTTGCTCTCCCTTAAACTCTTTTTTTGTCACCATGGATAGACTTACCTTGGCTGTCACTTTTTTTTTTCTTTTTTAACCCAGCTGACTTTAGAGGTGATTATGATTATGATTCACCTTTTGAAAATGTTCAGTAGACTTGATTTGTCCAGTTAAAATGACAATGCTTAAAACAACAGATCTGTTCATCTGGGGGAACCTTGATGTATTCAGGGAATGTCAGAATAACCATACCTGCAAGAAATGATTGTACATGGTAGCTCTGGATTATTATTAGCTCTATTACCTAGCAACTGGATGAATGCATGTTTTTAGAGACTATGCGTAGAAGTGGGCAGCACAGGCAGAAACCAAGCAGGCATATCTATCCTAAGGAAGTAGTTAGCCTGTACACTGAACTGAAAGGTAAGGGCAGAATGACATCAAGCACGGAACTGTCAGTATTTAATGAAGATAATTAAGAAATAATCTTGGACAAAGCATCAAGAGTCTTGGGGAGATGGAATGGATGATCAGTTGGTCAGAACCTTGAATTGGAGAGCATGAAAAGGCTGATAGAGGTGCAAGAAAAGCTTGGAAACTATCAAGGAAAAAAAAAAAAACTTGAAAGATATTGTAAGACACAGGGGTAATGGAAATGGTTGAAATGAAAGGTGAAGAGGCCAGAAAAGACAGATACAGTGAGGAAGGAGACTAAACATGAAAAGGTGAACAAGAACTTTATTTGGAGAGGTAAAGTCAAAATTGTAATGCTAGTGCAGAGGAGGAGATGCAAGATTAAACAAAGTCTTGGATCTATGAAATGATGGAGACCACAGAAATAAAGCTGATAACTTATAAATAAAATACACAAATTTATTACACCAAATTTGTCCCTGAAATCAATGGAGTTGTGAGGGGCTGAATTCAGCTCAGTATGCTTATCTTATTTTATAAATAATAAATAATAATAAATGATAATTACAGTATTGATCTACCTTTTACATTTAACTGTTTTATTTATGCTGTTTTCATTGCATGTCTCTGGAGAGTCCTGTTCCTCTGAACCATGCCTCTGAAACATGAGATTGAAGTTTGACTGTACTTGTGGGGTCTTCGTTTCAGTAAGATTCATTGTGTTTGGATTTGTAGGTGAGACAATTGAAGGAATTAAATATGTTCCATGAAAATGTGTGCTATGATGCATGCAAAACTAATGTAATACTAAAATCACCCAAAATCAGGGTGATACCATTTCACACTCAGTTTGAGCTGGAGTAATTTATGATATTGGAGTCAAGGCAATGATAAATCAGTCTAGCTCTCCGAGCAAATATGAGGAACATAGGTATTTATTAAACACATTTTCCCACTGTCTGGGTAAGAATGTTGGTAGGATATTTTATAGGCATAGAACACGTCTCAAGATTATGGGAAACTTCCTTGGGGGCTAGAAACACAGCTGTACCTGATATAATAAAAACCTACTGGAGGGGAAAAAAAAAAAAAAAAGAGAAAAGAGAATAATGATTCATAGTTTTTTGAATTTCCACTTATAATTTCCAAGTCCAGAATTTTGTGTGCAGGTTTTCTCAGCTGGGGTCATGATTCCAATTTTCACTTAGAAAGTGTCTTGACCCCTATCTGCTGGTTAACTTCCATCTCCTCATTCAAGCCCCTTTAAAGGAATATTTAAATCTGAATAGCTGACAGAAAAACAGATGGCCTCTTGTTTGGGATTCTCAGCATACAAATGAAGTTGTTAGAAGTATAAGCATCAAATAAAAAAAAATAAAGAAAGAAATATATATTGGTATAATGTTTTGATTTCTGGTCTGGTGATGAGATATTCTGTACCCTTCTCTCTGGTCCCCTGCTGCAGTCCACAGGCATGGGAACTTTGCTTGATGTGTTATGCAGTAAGTTTTGAATCCAAATACACCTTATTTATGCAAATGCTTTTCCCTTGTTCTTCAGAAAACAAAGCAGGTAAGCATACAGATGTAAAAAGCTAATACTTCAGGAACTTAGACCAGAAGCCAGTTCTGAGATAATCAAAGCATCAGTCACAACATACTCTTAAAGAATTTCAAGTTCCATTAACTGTTTTATCAATTATAACAGATTGTTACATAAATCATCTTAACTCTTGACCCTTAAAACCAATTTTAACTATTGTGTTGGATGAGCTCAAAAGTTCTGTTTCTGGTTTTAATCAGGGTGTTTTGTGACTCTTGGTACTGAATTAGTTCAGAGAGGTACTATGTCAAGAACTACAATGTTCCTGTAACTCTTCTATATACTCTTTCTCTCCTAAGTACAAAAGAAAAAATAGTCTCACAGTCCCTGTTCCAGAGTTAGGGTATTTGACACACAGAGTGTTGGAATACCATTCAGTGTCATCATGCAAGTCTGATGTAAACCCAGTACTGAATGTACATCTTCTGACTTCTGGTCTGATAATTTAACTATCTAGTTTAATAAGTTATACAATGTAAAAGGGAAAACTGAATGGTCCATTAAAGGATCCTTTTAAATCAAAAGTATACTATTAGAGAAAATATTTTTGACATGGGAAAACATATCCCAACCCTCTTGTCTACCATTTGAGAGACATAAAAACACCATTTGTCATGGACCTCTGCTTCTCAAATGATCAGCTGTGACTTCTGATCCCTTTGAATAGAATAGTTGGGGGCTAAAGTTCAGGAGGGCACAAATGTGACTATTTCAGGACAGCAGTGTTGTTTTCTGTTATGTTAAAGCTTAGATATTATTATAAGGATCAAAGGCCCATTTAAAATGTGGTTAATATGCCAAGGAAGGGTGGTCTTTCTAGTTCTGCATTGTTTCAAAGATATGTCACGTAGAAGGAATCAACCAGCCACTTGCTTCCTGGACTAAAATTCTGTTTTCAGACATGGCTATGAATTTTAGTTGGTGATGAGATGAATGTTTCAGGTAGATTAATTTAGTCTCGGTAAAGAGTCTCTACTGAGACAACATGCGAGAAGTGTTGCATTGCATAGGAGAAATATGGGAACAGAGCATGAAAAGAAAGGAAATTGTCCCACAGTGGTATGTTGTCTTCTGCAAAGAAGCAAAAAGGTTAAACTGTTGCTACTACATGTGTTTCTGAAGTGAATGCAAAATCATTATTTCTGTCTTCCAGCAGTGACTGGAGGCGTCATCTGAGATTGGAATCCTCATTATTAAACAAACACATAGTGAGATGCTCTGCTCTGCAGAACTCACAGTCTACAGACAGGCAAATGGTGGTAGAATAAACAAGAATGTAAAGAAGTGAGGTAGTAAAATATCAAAGCAGAGGTTTGTAGAAACAACAGAATGTCCTTGTGATTAAAAGTAAAGCTGTCGCTAACACTTCAAATGCTTCAGGTTCTGTGAATATTCTCATTACTTGTTTTCAAACATGTTTCACTTTGGGATGATATTTTCTCTGCTTGCTTTCTTTTGCTCTGGATGTGCACCTGTA
Source organism: Eurypyga helias (assembly GCF_000690775.1). Classification (NCBI taxonomy): domain Eukaryota; kingdom Metazoa; phylum Chordata; class Aves; order Eurypygiformes; family Eurypygidae; genus Eurypyga; species Eurypyga helias. Next base: position 104,225 of record NW_010258603.1, read on the forward strand.
TCCAATTACAGCTTCAAATATTCTTCATAGTGTAGCAGGCCGGTATATTATATCTGTTCCATACATGGGTAAATGTGTCACAGAGAAAAAGGGATGAGCAGATAAATCTACTGCTTATAGGTTGGTTATAATAATTATGTCAAGCCTTTATGACAGCTTCGTATGCAAAAGTTTTTAGACTGCTACAGTATAAGGTGACTTATAAGAAAATTAATATATTTCTATGTATAAATATGCTTTATATGTCCGTACACTATGGACTAAAACTCACAAGATAATCTAGGCATTTAGATGGCACCTAATCTTCACTATATAATCTCCACTATTTGATAGTGAAAGGAAAACATCATGTTCTCAATCCTCTGCTCAGTGACCATGTAGATTTACTGGTTATGAAAAACCATAGTGCCCCAGGCTGCTTCTTTCACTCTCTGACTGCTGCAAGTGCTGTATCTGCTCAGCAAAGTGGTTCCTTGCTTTCTCTGTATGTTCAGCTGCATGGCAGGTTTACCTCAGGGAAATAAGTGGTGTATTTGTCTGAAAATACAGCTTAGACCAGGTCTGCAAATTCTGAAATCTAAGGAAACGTCACCTTACTCCAGCACTGGTAAGCTGAGTATCTTTTCTCATTATATAGATTACTTGTGTTTCTTACATGACAAATTTTGAAGTAAATTTTTGATTTTATGCTCTAAAAATCTCCAAGGTACTAACTTAAACTCACCAACTTTTTTCCGAAGCTTAACACAGTTTTCATGAAGCTGTCATCGTTGGCAAAAATCTGCATATTTGATTCCCCACATGTGGACTGAAAATAATTGCACTGTATTCAGGAAAAAACCACATATTTCTGCTGGTTTGGAGAAGACTAAAATCCTATTCTTAGTAATTTAAAAGGAACATAAGACTGAGCAGGACCTTCTGGATTGCTGAATTTTAGCTGCTGATATTGCAGTCAGCCAAGTCATATAATCTTATGCACAAAATTATTAAACTGTTTGGGTTGTCTGTTTTCCTCCACAACATCCACAAGCAGGCTATCCAGAACCTGATTTTACCAACTGCTAAAAGCTGTTGCTAAAACCAGTTTGCACTGGGCCCACTAAAAGACAGACACCTTTTATTTCTGGATCCACAACTACTCCAAAAAGCCTGTCTAGTTTGTTTAAAACTACAGGATGTTGAACTAACAGTTTGACTCTGATGTATTTCTGTTTGAACAGAATTTTACTTACTGCCACAATTATACCTGTCTACATTCTGTCCTGACATGCTTTAATGCCAGAATATCAATGTGTCTGAAAGGAGTGGGAAAAGTCATGTTGCTGAAACTCCTAATCTAATCTTCATTTCAAACACAATTTTCAAGATGACTGTCTTAACTGGTAACAAGTTACCAACTGGTTGTTTACTTTTACATTAAAATGAGCATTACTAAAATTGAAAGCAAAATTTCCCAGTCCAGGCACCAAAATCTGCTCATTTCTCCTTTTCAGTGAGAGGACAGTGATAGTACTGATGATAAAATATTGCTTAGAATGTCAAGAAAATCTCTTTTCTGAATACCTGCTGAGTGAAGAATGAATAATTTTCTGGACTTTCAAAGTACAAATTATTTAGCTGTGCTATATTAAAATGGTGTTAGTCAAAATAATTCATGGAGGTTATTCTCGTGAAGCGGGGCAAACTATAGCAATTTGTATCTGAGACTGGTATCTGGAATTTTCAGCAGCTGTGTGAACTTTCCCTCTGGATAACCAAATGCCCTGGATGGCATGCAATTCTACAGGAACTCTGCTGTAAAACCTTTCATATGTATGCAATGAAAGAGAGGCTGGTTAAGGAATAAGGTTTTGCCAGTATTTTGACTCTGTCTTTCCTGGCACAGAGTAGGATAATGAGCATATGATGGGTACACTACAAATAATGATTATAAGTGGTTTAGCCATTCACAGATATTCAGCTAATCCCCTCACTTCCTCAGAGTAGGCTTATCTCTGTTTACTTCTACAAAGATCATTGCTGCAGTTGTATTTTTTAAGGATTAAAACAAGCTTGACAGGTTAAGCTTTAGTTTTAGTCAAGAAACAGCATGGAGTATATGGAAAATGAAAAGAGAGATATTTTTCTTTGCAGAGTCAGTTCAGATTACTGGGTTTATTCCCTTTTCCAGAGCACCCACTTTGAAGGGCCTGCATAGAGACACCCAGAAGCAGCCTGAAGAAAGGAGACAGAAGAGGAATGCATATAAAAGATTAAACACAGTCAAGAAAAAGAGTAGGAGTTAAGGGAAAAAAAAAACCAAACTTAAAAATGCACTAAACATGTATGACATGACCCACATTTTAGCATTGATTTAAAGTGTCTGCCAACAGCCAAAGGCCATACCAAAAGATCATGCTTTTCAATGGAAGCAGGAGAGAAGGCTTGGATCTGTGCAACAAGCTCTAGAACCATTGTGCTGGTTTTAGTCAGGAAGG
>NW_010258604.1:0-26727 GCF_000690775.1 Eurypyga helias
TTGCACAAGTCCAGATAAATGACACCAGTTGCCCATCCTCTGTCTACCAAGGTCATGACCCCATCGTAAAAGGGCACCATATTAGGCATGATCTGCCCTTGGTGAAGCCATGTTGGCTGTCACCAATCACCACCTCATCCTTCATGTGCCTTAGCATGATTCCCAGGAGGATATGCTCCATGATCTTGCCAGGCACAGAGCCGAGACTGACTGGCCTGTTGTTTCCTGGGTCCTCTTTTTTTCCCTTTTTAAAGATGGGGGTTACGTTTCCCCTTTTCCAAGCCACCTGTAGTTAGATGACTTCGGTTAGTGTCAGCTAATCTGTTGCATCTGTTCCTGTCTAGTTTAAATTATCATGTAGTGTAACAGTAAAGTTGGCGATGGTATAAAAAACTAAAGAATAAAATATGTATAGTGATTCTATGGTTTTCCTAAGTCAGGTGGACCTTTCACCTCTCTAGCTCTGTACCCTAATTCCTGTACCTGTATCCTGTACCTAGAAACAGATGCATAAATATAAATGCAATGCTGTTTCCTGTCATCAGAGAGCAACTGGCTAATCAATCCATGTGATGAACCACATTTTGTTATTGCTGGTTTGTATTTAATAAATTCTGTTAAACTCCTCTCAAAGACTTTTCATTAAGACCTTCGCATATCTATTCTCACTAACATACTGATATGTAAGATAAAAAAAAATATACTTCATTGTATTTATTTGATGTTTAAAAAGAATTAATTTTCTATTTACAAATGTTCTGTGTTCAGTTGTCCACTGCATTATTATTTCAAATAACTTTCCTATTTTCTCTCTGTCAAGTTGGAGACTTCTAATCTATCTTTAGAACTGTGAATGCTCTTTGATTCTGATGTCTTTGAAAACAAGGTTCAGCATTAGTTTTTTTTGGTTTTAGGAAATCATTCTAAAAAAGACCCAAAACTTTATGATAGATTTACATTTGCCTTGCAAAATTTATTCTTTTTTCCATTTATGCATCTGGACATTGTTTGCAGTTTTTTGACAGATTGGTTTTTTACTTCTAACAGCTCCCTTTAATTTTACGTTTAACCACAGTAAAGCTTTAGTAAATCTTTGGTTTATTTTTCTGAGTACTCTTAAAGACTTTTTGATGAGTCTGATACATTTCTTCTCAATCTCGAAATGATAGTAATACTACCTCTAGCTTTCCAGCCTTTTGCCTGCTCCTTTTCATCTCTTTTTCAGAAGTTAAGTCAGGTTTTTTACAGTTGTGTCTTGAAATCAAGCATTACAATGTGACATTCTCTTCTACAGAAAAGCTGAATTCAAGGATGTTCTGTTCTCTATTACAAGAAGATACATTTTTCAAAAATTACTGTAAACTCTTCTTTCTTTCACCAACCTACTTGTAGAAATGTACCTATCTTAGCCAATATTGCCTTCTCATCTACTTTTGGTAGTCCTCCAAAACTGCTTTACCTGCTTATTTTCCTCTCTCCATCAACATCTAAGAACACAAAAATAGAAGTTTAGAAATAATTTTAAAAGGATACATAAAGATAATTATAAATAAGAAAGACATCAACACTTAAAATAAGAACCTCTAGAACTAGATGAGAGATTTGGTGTGCACAGCTTTTTTGAAGCTTGGCCAGCTAGTTTCTAATACCTATTACTTTTCGAACAGTCCACTTTCAATCACTTATATGCAAAGCTCATTCAGATGCCTCCTGTATCTGTGAAGAGATGCATAACAAGTAGTAAGAGAATATAGAAATAGAGATCATTGAGCCATACCCTCTTATATCTAGTCCTATGATATCAAGTGTTTTTCATTTAACTTGTGACATTCTCCAGGGCTGGGATACTCTCCTCTTTATTTTCTTACAAGCATCTATTCATTTTCATCACTGGAAATTAAAGAAATTATAAATGGGATAAGTAAGTTGTAAATCTGCACTAATATTTTTGGTAAGAAGGGATGAAAGACACATGTGATTATAATTTGGCAGATGTGAGGTCCTTGCTTTTAAATTCATGGCTGTTCTAGCAGTCGTGTTTTAGCCATCATTGCCTCTGTTGACTGTAGAAGAGTTATCTTTTACTGCTCCCAGTTTTTAGGTGTCTGGGTTTGTGTATCACAGAGGAACTGCTGTTCTACTGGTCCCTGCAAACCAATATATTAGCACTCTTCCATGTGAAATCTTGTCAAAGGCTGCAAAGGCAAACACTGCCTCACTTAACCTGCTGAGTTGTATAAAGGACTACTAAAACTGGAATTCTCCAAGTCTGTGTGTATTTGGACACATACTGAGGTTTTCTAAGATGTGGCAAAAATATTTATTTTAGGATTGGTCAAATATAGGTAATTTCAATGGTGAAGTATTAAGTGGGGAAAAAATCCTACAAAAATTAAATATCTAGACTTATTTTATTGGACAGAATAACTTAAATATGTATGGTGACTACCAAAATCAGTATCAGTTCTTCTTTTTACTTTCCTATTGATTATTAAGTGTTTTGCAAAATTTCTCCAATTTTTTTCTATGATGCACTGTCATCTGGTCTTGGTATAATTGAAAGCAACATATCCAGTGTTTAAAAAGATCTATTGAAACTATGATTAATCATTAATTCATGATATCACATAACTTGGTTTAATGCTACATGTGCTAATTTAATCTTTCCCAGATATATCCTAGCCTAATCTCTTCATTCAATTTACCAGATCAAGAATTTATCTAGTTCTATACATCACAGCTCATGCTCTGCATATGCTTTCCGTTCTAGAAATGGCATAGCATAAAATCTGCTACTTATTCTCAGTGATTGTGTTAATTACCCAGCCATCTACCAAAACTGTTGTGGTTTGCTTTTTTTCTGCCAAACTCACTTGTTGCTATCTTGGACTTCCTTGGGTAAAGCAGGCATTTATTCTAAAAGTACAGATAAGGTCCTTGGTTATTATCAGTTTCTTCATGAATGTTATGTACATTTACAAAAAAAGGAAGTTTTTCCAGATGGCTGCAGGAATGAAAATATGTCTATAAAAGAAAAAAAAAGGAGGAGATGAGCAAAACCGAAGTCCAAGAAACAAGCATCTGCAACTGAACATTATAAAGGGCAAATATATAAGACATTTTTATCAAAATGTGTATGAATCTAAACATTAGCATTACCTGGCTTTTGATGGATTGATGACACAATGCTGAAGCTTGGTATACATTCTGTATAAAATAATGATACTTTTAAAAAACAACGTTTCAGGGTGAAGTAGATTGTACCAAATCTACAGCTTCAGGATCATATCTATAAAATGCCATTTTGAAGTATTTAATTAACTTTCTTGAAATGTTTCCAGGAAACACAGACAGCTGGGTGAGATCTTAGGATAGAAACCTTACTGATGGTACTCAGTACCATCTATTATGGTACTGAGTACCATCTATTCTATTAGTACATTACTGATAGAATTCAAAGAGAAGGACAAGTAGAATATTGTAAGGCACAGATTTTAATGATAGGAAATATATATTGGAATTTGACTGAGACTAAAGTTTGGTTCAAAGGTAGAAGTTAATAAAATTCTTGACTACTTTTTTTTTTCATTAATGAAAATGCTCAGTTTTAAGCAGATATACTCCATACCCCTTATAGCATCTTTTCAGAGTTTAACCGATAAATCCTTAAGTGTATTATTACACAAATATGTACTAAAGTGTGTTCAGTTAAAGCAGTGGTTTTCAGTTTTATCCATTATTACAAGTTACTTAAAATAGCAGAGGGAATAAATCAAGCAAATAACAGGATAAGAATTACATAAAGTTCAATTGCTATGCAACTGGAGACTGTACTGCAATGCACATATATACAAGGACAGTTGGTACCGAGTGTGCAGTTTGGTCTTCAGCATTTCACTGTTGAAGTATTAACCATGCAATATCAAAGGCGTCTTTACATTTTTCTGTCCATCCTCAGGTTGACAAGCTAGTTACTCTGTAAGTAACCTTTCTTCTCTCAAGGACAGTTAAAGAAGTTAAATACCTTGTTTTCACTCATACAACCTTAAGTTTCAGAAACCTATTTCCTTTAGGAACATGAAGAAAATGTAAATTTAGAGAAAACTTTACCTTGAGAAAATTCAAACACTCATATTTTCCCCATAAAATCAGAAATAAGGGTGTGCATAAATCAGAGACCTTTAACAACAGAGGAGGTGACATTAGAGTACCAGGGCCTGGAGACCTCTAGGAGAAAATGGGAATATAATATTCTTCCGTATGAAGAACTGACTGAATGTATAATTTATGACATTGCTTGAGTTGCTTATTTAAGGAGGTAGGTACTAAGAATAAAATTAGACTTTTCTTTTTTGGTCGTTTTAAAGTATAGTCTAATAAGACAGATATGACAGAAATGTAACATTTTTTCTACTCAGTGCTTCACCATTATCAACCAGACTCTGACAACTAACTGATTAAGCCACATGCAATTACTAAGGTTTATCCATCCCATAAACTTCCTTTCTGTGTGACTTTTAATGGACTATGTATCATGTTGAGATACATTTAATCAGAAATGTAATGTAATAATAGCTTTCTATTGCAGTATAAGTTAACATAGACACTTTTGTGCATTTGAACAAGATGTTTGCATCACTCATAAATCAACAGTGTTCCTGTATCACCACTACAGAGGTGATCTATCTTCTGGCGCATAAAATTTCTGCAAAAGTACTGCTTCTTGGTGCCACACACAGTTCTGAAACAAACTTAAATGTAGCATGAGCATAGCTCATAAACAGTATCCAGAAGTTGACTTGATGTTATAAGCTAACTTTTGGGGGCATTCTGAATTTAGTGCCTGTAGTGATAGGCTCATGCACAAGTAACTTAAAAGTAGGATATCATTTATCAACATATACATTATCAAATATTTGGTAATTTATTTATAAAGTATCTATATTTCTTTTCCTAGCAATGAGATACAAAGATGATGCTGCAGTATAGATTCCTTTTAATTTGTCAAATAATTTTAACTGATCTTATGTAACTCTTGTCTGGTATAATATTTTTCAATTACCACTAAGACATTTCCTCCACAGAAGGTCACACACTTTGACACACATACCTCTGTGCTTATGAAAAATACTTAGTAGTTAGTGAAAACATCTGGCTTATCAAAGAAAAAGAAATTTATATAAAAGGAGTTTGGAGGCTGCAGCAGGACTTAAAGTCTACTAAGCCAGACACAAAGTCTCGGGTTGGTTGTATCATACATTTTGTGAGTTACAAAAATAAGTATATTTTAAAAAGTGCAGTGGGGGTGTTTCTAATGCACTTCTCTTGAACAGCTCTTCAATAATGATTTAACACATACTGTAATAAAGGAGCTTGTATTAATACATTTAATTTTATTGTGCTCTATCTCAACCCATTTTCATCCTACTTTATCTCAAGTGATGAAACATTTTCTGTCTGTAAACATGATAAAATCATTCCAGTGTTTCAAAGCAATAGTTAACGAGTTCTAAGAATATGTACATGTTTTCTGTGTCTGTTTTTAGTCAATAAACAAATAATGATCTCTCACTGGTTAGATAACAGTGCATTGTAACAGTATAACTAGTTTGCACTGTCAGCTTTATACAGAAGGGCTGCCCCATTGAAGGCTAAAAACTTTGTCTCAAACAGTTTTCCAAACTTTTCTCCCTCATTATCCAGATAAGAAATTCCCTCTCTGAAATGTCACCTCAGCATTCACTTATCCTTTACTTTTTCTAACTCATTTGGAGGACATTTCCCACCTACATTTCAGGGGAGCTCTAGATGGCTTTCAGACTCACTCACAATTTTCTCATAGTTATTCCTGCCTGTAGATGACAATTGCAGCTTTCTTCCCTAAATGGCCTTCCCACAGAGGTGCTTCTATCCTTTATTTTTTTTAACTCATTTGGAAGATCTTCATTTCCCACCTACATTTCAGGGGAGCTCTAGATGGCTTTCAGACTCACTCACAATTTTCTCATAGTTATTCCTGCCTGTAGATGACAATTGCAGCTTTCTTCCCTAAATGGCCTTCCCACAGAGGTGCTTCTTATAACTGGTGTTATTTTCTTCAGCCAAACTAATAATGTGGTATTCCTTACCAGTGTACTTTGACACCAGATTCCATTTTAAAATCAGCATGGTCATAACTGAGGATCTCCTCTCCTTTTTCTTCTCGTCTTCTCTTTTTAAGTCACTATGGATCACTGCTTGCTGTCCTTCTTTGGAGATCCTGGTCCCTCTTATGTGTGTAGATGGTGAGACTAGCACAGCGTGCAGATGTTCCAGCTGCCTCATGCGAGCTACCCTGAGTACCAACAGCAGTTAACCACAATAAACCAGAAATCCTGATGTTTAATTCACTCTTCTTAGTCTTCATTAAATCCTGTGCTGGCACCATTACACAGTAAGCTGTAATTTACCAAGCAAATACAGATTTTTCTACATTATACTTCAGTCACTCATGTGTCTGAGTGACAAAATACTTTAATGCAGGCAGTGTTTGCTTGTTTTAGTTTTACATTGTTCATAATTCATTTTATTGCACTGTTTCCTTGAACTCTGTGAAGTATACTTCTGCTTTTTTTACTGTCTAATGACTTATTTGCTTCTAGGTGTTAGTCAGAGACAGACAAGATGCTCAGAAGAGATAAGGTTTTGCCCAAATAAATATGCCCAAATAAATAACACAAAATATCAGGAATTATATTCTTTTTCCAGTTTTCTTGTGAAATGAAGGCAAGAGCACTATATTTATGGATTGACCCGTCGCAATTCAAATAAATATTATTGGCATATGAAACCCATCTTTATTTATAGCAAAACCGAAACAGCTTTCTGTTCATTTTTTTTCAATTGAAAAAAACTATGTCATATGATTTCCCTCCTGGTCGCATCTTCGGGTCTCATTCAGGTATTTTCAGGAATTTAATATTAGTCATAGCCTAGTACTAAATGTAGCCAACTGGAAGACTGGAAGCTCTCAAGTGCATTTTAATTGTGTCTTATAGACATTAAATATACAATCATTTTATTAAGAGTTGTATTTTATTTTTATTTTATTACTGGGTCTGAAAGTAGGCTGGAGAGATCTGGGAGTAATAAAATTTTCCAAAAGTTATTTTCAGCAGTTGAAACATGTGAGTTTCATGTGTTTTTTTCTTTTCCACCTCAATATTTACAGCCCACCAGGAAAGAAAAGAGGAGTGCCAACATACCATAAGTACATCTATCTTGATTTTTTTGGTCCTCGATGTAGCTTAAAGGAGTGTGTTCTAACAAGACTTCCAAGTCATTATTTTTTGTCCCAATGTATTCAAAACAATATCCTAAAATTTGTCTGTCTGTGAGAACTGTTGAACTGCTTGAACACCTGAATCTAGTCACCACTATATTAATGCCAGTTGACTGTGGCAGCACTTTTCAGCATGTTTACCTTTTTTTATAATGGACAAGAGAAATCTACTTGCCAAAAAAAAAAAAAAAGGCTTGTATGACATTTAGGATGAGGTGAAGCCATTGGACGCATATTTTCATGACAGATTTACTAAGAATAATATATTTTCTTTGTAAGAGTTTTTACAGTTTAGGACAGGTTATATTTACAGATAACCTCACCTTAATCCTTGAAATACTTCTAATGAGATACCTTTCACACTGTGCATTTTAGATTACTTTTGCTATCCAGCTGATAAAAACAAATTTTTAGCTTTTTTTTCTCCCTTTGCAGTGTCAAGAAATTGTGCCTGTGTGGAACACACCAGCCAGTTCTCTTTAGTGCACCTGACTCTACTTAAAAATTAATAAAGCTGTACATGCTGCTGTCAATAATGTTGGGCAGGACCAATCAACTAACAGATGTTCGTTCTGCACAACAGAAGGAAACTAAATTCAACAGGGTTCATGTAGTAATGTGACAATTTTGGCCAACATAAAATTCATGCTATTCATGTCTATTTGCTTCTGATTTGACAGCTGACCTCTAAAATAATATATTTGTTTTTCCCCCAAAGTTACATTTCCTTTGGGAGTTTTAATTCCATCAAAACAGGGCTTCCATTCCAGTCAAGTCAAGTAGGCTGTTGCATTTGGCAGGGGAAGCAAAATCATTGTCTTTAGATGACAATGCAGTCCTGTTACCAGTAGCTTTATTGCCAAGCTCTGCCTGTACTGGTGCCCACAAATCCAGACTCCTTGTTCATGGGCCTTCATCCTCCCTCAGCTGCCGAAGAGGCAGAGGCAGGGATGGCAGCTCAGGGGTTTGTGCCCACTTGTGAAGATAGACAATCAGGGTGGTAGCCCACCTTCTCCTGCACTGTTGCCTGCTGGCTAGCAGCAAGCTTGCTAGTGACTGTCTTGCAAATGAAAGCAGTAATCAATATTTGAAAAGTAAGAAAGATCCCCATTTTTACCCTAAAGCTGGAGATTTCTTTCCCAACAAAGCACAGCACACAAGCAGCTGGTTTTGTACAACTGAGTGGGGAAAAGCAGCAGGTACAGGAAAAAAGGAGCTGTCAGCAGGATTGCTCTAAAGCTGACACACTTCCATCAAAACAGAGGGGTGTTCTGCTATGGGCTGATATGTTCAAGTATGTCTGTAGCTCTTTGTGTCAGTCTTCTTGTTCCATCACCTTTGCTGTAGATTATGAAATGTGAGAAATGGTGAATCAATTCCCTATTTGACTATTATCAAATTAAAAGAGAGAGAGAGGTTGAAATTGGGAAGAAAAATAACAGAGAGGCTGGAATAGGGGAAGAGATGAAAAGTGGCAAATCAGAAACCAGTGCCAATTCCTGTGGCCCCCAGAGGGCACAGAGTTCTAGTCTTCCTCAGTGTGAACAACAGTATTTGAACCTACTACTCGATTTTCTAAAGTGATTAAATATTCCACAATGGAGAACAGTAGTTCAGATCTCACTTTTCTTGCTTTCTCCCTTACTGTGCAAGAGTACATAAGGCTTATGGGGTGAGGGAAAAGGAATGCAAATGAGGAAACCACTTTGATAGTGGTAGACTACAACTTTGGGCTCTGCTTTCCATACCATTCATGCATTTGACTCATGAGTCCAACACTTTGTAACACCTACTATTTTAAATTACAACATAATTTCAATACATTTTATTGCTTTACAATATTTCAGGCTGGGAACCAGTATTTGGACTTTTCATCATTTAGAAAAATAGATTCAAGATTATTTATAATTACACTTTGAACCTACCAACATAGTCAAAATCACTGAGAAAAGTATCTCTTTTAAAATACAATTTTTACAAGGTGACAGAAATTTAGAAAATTTTAAAATTAAAGCTGCTTTCTATGTGACTTATCAAGACCGCATTCATATTTTATGTAGTTATTTATGCACTATCTGTGGTCATCACAACATCACAGAAAATCAGGGATTGTATTTCTTATAAGCAGAATGATTTTATTCAAGCAGAAAATACTGGTCTCCTGATTATTATTAATAATTTATTAAAGTAGTGTCAGAAAACCGCTTATCAACCTGCAAGAAACAGTAGGATATGGGATCTGTCCTATAAGGTTTACAGTTCGAAAAAGACACAGGAAAAACATTCCCTGGGTAATCCAGCCATAGATAACCATTACAATATCTTTCCCTTTCCTTCATTTCCTGTTGTGATTTTGGTGTTATTTTGTTTATTAGTGATTTTAGATTAGAAGAGTGACTGTCAGAAGGTTTGAAGTAACTCTTCAGTATTTTAGTTTACATATAGGATGGTTTTTTCAGCCCTCCGATCCTTTTGGCTATTCTTGATTCTAATAAACATTACAGATATTTGTCAATTGAATTAACAGCATAAAAAGGATGTGTTTCATGTGTAATAAGAAATTGAAGTAATATGGGAAAGAGACTAAGCAGGAGAAGAAATAATTACCCAGGCAGCTATCAGCAGCAGATGGTGATTTCTTCTGGGAAATGCATGCAAAGATTCAGAAAACAAGTACTGTATTATGGAGCTTTTAAAGTCTGATGGCAGCACTAAAATCTTACAGAAAATGGATGTTGAACTGTATCTCAACATTTTAACAGAGACAGAACAGCTAAATTGAAAACAACGAGCACTACATGGATAGCTGATTTAGTAGTACTCATCCTGTCCATCATACATGCTGAACCCAAAGACCTACTGGAGAAGGCAAAGAACTGCTGAAAAATAGTCAAGAGGCTGAAAGAGAACATTTGAAACGTACTCAGACTCTGGTGATGGAATGTCAGCACGATGTAGGGACCAGAGTTGAAAACGTACTATGGAGTCCAGCTCCTGCCCGTTTTGCTTTGGGAGCAGAGATCAGTCTGTCAAGTTACAACTGCACAGGGGTGATGTGACCTGGTGCAACCCAGTGCAGAGGCAAGCTCCACCTCTGTGAGTGGCATAAAGAGTACCAGCAACCTGAGCAACATGGCTGCTGTTTCTTCTCCCTGCCATGACTTTCCAGTCCCTTGATTCTAGCAACAGAGAGCACGAGTGACATAAGACCTTCCACACCAACTCAAAGAATATGCATTTTTGGACTGAAGCGAATTACTTTTTCAGGATAGGATATGCCAGCTGTAAAAAATAGATCTCACCAGAAAGTTTGTGAAAGTTAGCTCCTAAAGAGCAATCTTCCCAAAAGTGTGTGGTGTTAACTACCTTGTGTCCTTTTTCCTGCAGTTCACTTGAGAAAAGTAAGATGTAATTAAGGCAATTGCCTTTGTTAAAATCCCATGCTTTCTGTGGTTCAGAAATATCTCCTGTTAGTTTTCCAAGTCCAGAATTGGTGCTGTTAGCGATTGCAGTGTTCATATTCAGCATGTGATATTACCATGGTCTATTCATTCTGAATTGTGACCACTGAAATACAAAAAATGAAGATAGTAAAAAAAAATCATTAAAACTAAAAATCCAGATCTGACTTCTAGTTCTAGTTACAATGCACCTAGACTCTTCATATGAGAGAGTTTCACTTAGTTTTTTAGAAGAGGAATTTACTGTTCGTTTTGGTGAATTTACTTCCAATTCTGTATTCTTATCCAACTTTTAAAGAGGATATTTATTCTTCATAAAGCAAGGACTTGCTTGTTTTATTTTCACTGAAATAATCTTCCACCCCCTGAAAACTGTAGTGTTTGCAGCTATCTGAGTTTGGCTTTGACTTTAATGCTCTTCCAGGTACACTAGCTTCACCTTACCTTCTCTGAGGTAGGAGTCATCTCATTGATTGTCTTGAGTAAAAGAAAATGGCTCATGCATCTTTTGTACATTATAAAAAATGTCCTTTTGCATTATAATTGAATGGTGATTGTTGTGTTCAATCAATGAGAAAGGTTAAGGGAGCTTCTCTGCCAGCATTTTTAATGGAGAAGTCGATTAAGATTCAGTTTAATCATTCTGGCTGCCTCAGAATTAAAGCAACAAAGACCATCAATGGCACTATAATTACTAGTCTTTCTGTAAGTTTACACTGCTATTTATGCAGCTATAAATTTTGTTATAATGCACAATGTGACCAGGTTAACTTGCTTTGTTTGTAATGCAAAATATTTCCCTTAATTGTATTGTGGATAAGAAATTGTTGTGATGAAGTATATATAATTCAGTCTAATAAAAAAGAGAAAAGTAAAAACAACCCCTCTGCAGAGCCTGACTGAGGTGAATCAGCCTGATAGCTTGTGTTAAATAGTTTAAAGTCATGGCCTTAACCTTGGGACACTAGAGACATATTTTACTTTATTGAACATGGAGACTAGCATCACTCCCAGGTGAGTAAAAAGGGTCAAATATATTATTCTAATCCCTGTTCCAAACAGAGAAAAGGTCATTATACACTACCTATTGCATGCTGGCAAAGAGTGAAAAATTCACATTGGGGACATGGGTGCAAATCTATTTTAGACGTGGCCTTTAAAATGTTACTAAAATGAATGATTAAGTGGTTTTAAACAAGAAAAAAAACGTTGAAATTGATCTCGTTTATTAATTAGTTTGAGCTTATAAAGGTCTCACTATAAATAGCTAGAAGATTAGAAGAAATTGCTCATTTCAAATGAGAGTGAGGCTATTTTAAGTTTGTTTTCTTGTAATATTATACATACCTGTAATATTATAATATTATACCTGTAAGTATGGTTATTCGTTTCATTTGCTGCTGCTGAATGGAAGATGGCAGGATACCTTGATTTATCCAGGATGTTTAGACAAGCATGTCCAGCTCTTCCAGCAAATTAGAGACACAGGACACTTTTGTTACTATGCTTTCCCCTCGTCTCCCCCCACCCCACCCCACCCACCCCCCCCATTTCCCTGTAAGAATTTCATTCAAAAGGCATTGAGGATTTCTTTTTTTCTCCACAGAGAGGGACAAGCTTTGACCAAACTTCTCACAAACTTAGAAACATGATTTCTTCATGCAGAAGCACAGTCTCTAGAGATGGGTCAGTGTAAAAGAGAAAAATAGTACTTCTTGCCTGCAAAATTAGATAGGGGCAAGATGCCCTTTTTTCCCTCCACCAACTCATGTTTTTATTGAAGGTTCAACTTCCCTGAATGAACTAATTAAGTTTCTATTTTACGTTAGGTAGCAAAGCTATTTATGAAGTTTCCTGAAGACCAGAAACAGGAATGCATTTTCACTAGTTACGTTGCTGGGATCCAGGTGGAGTTCCATTGCAGGCTCTGCCTCAGCTGTAGGTTTCATAGAAATGAATTGTGGCTCACCTAAGATGAAAAATTCCCTCATTGTGATTTAATAAAATTCACCTTTCACTATTCTTTATTTCTGTTAAAAGCATCTTTTATATCCTATACCTGTGCATCTTAACTAGATTGTATTTTCCCTGTAGCTTGCTGTTGTGCTAGAACAATTTTCCTTTCTCTTTCAGCAGTTCATAAACTAGTAGGAAAGGATCATCTGACTAACAGCAGTTATTGAATGACAATTAAAACAAATTAAAATATCACACAGCGCAAAAATTTCTCAGTGTACAACTCCTGAGCTTTCCATTTGCTGTATAATTTATGCTTCTTGGAAAGCTGGGCTTGAAGGTGTAATCAAAGGTATTGATATAAACAAATCTGGACCTCCTACTGGCTATAAAACTACACGTACACGTGGCAGCAAGTTATGGTTCTTTAATGTATTTCTCTAAGCCAGCTCTTTCAGTAGCAGGAAATTATAAAAACCACTAAAGAAGACAGTTTAAAAACGTAACTCCTTAAATCTGTCTCCAAAGAGGTAAAGACAAACATGTAAATCAGCTGTTTATGAAACATTCATCTTTGAATTTAAAAGGCATATCAGTATACAGTGAGCATCACTGATATTAAAGTCAGGAGCTTAATCCTCTAAAGAAAACAAAACACATACAGTGCGTAGGCAGCCTGGCAATGTTCCTTTAGATTTTATACATGTGAGTTAGGGTGCGGAGGCTATACTTAATTTAAAAATAAGATTGACTAATCTATTTGAGTGCTTACTGCCTTGTAAGCAGAGAAAAGAGTAGCGTGCCAGAATGGAAATCATATGGGCCGGGAATTCCCCTTCTGTTGACCACAGAAGGTATAGGCATAATCCATCAAGAACAGAATGCATGCCATACTTTGTTCATTAGCATTTAAAGAGGCTGTTTGGCATCAGACAACAAATACAATTCTTGCAAGAACTTGGCAGCGGACTGTTTGTCAGTTAATGACAATCCACAGCTTTTTCAAGGAAATGTTGCTAAATGCTAAACGTTCCCAGGGCTATTTCTGAATTCTTTTCAGCATGAATCTTGAAGTGGAGCTAACACATTTGTATAGCAGTGACCAGCTTCCAAGAGAAAACATCAGTTCTGAACCTGATATCAAAACAGGTTTGTTGGCAACATATCAGCAAATTGTGATGGAATTACAGGATATATGATATCACATATCTTATCTTTACATTTACTCATTTCCTAAAATACACCAGTGTGTTTACCATCTCCATAGGCTACTGTCTGGAAAATGGTGGATCTTGTTTAGGACTTGGATATCTGTATATACAGTGTGATGAGAAAGAAAAAAAGAAGAAAAAAGAACCTAAAGTACTTGTAGGTATTTAAGAGATGAGTGAATGTAGGCCTTGGGGACATAGTTTAGGGTAGACTTGGCAGTGCTAGGTTGACGGTTGGACTCGATGGTCTTAAAGGTCTTTTCCAACAAAAACCATCCTATGATTATTTAATTACAATCTTCACCTGTGCTTAAACTAAATACCAATATGTATTTTTGAGATGTGATCTGATTCCCATCATAGATAACTAAATTTAAGCTTATATAGGTGAGTCTGCATGTGTTGGACATATATATGGGACCCAGTAGCCTGAATATCATCTAAGATTCCATACAAGTCTGGCAGTTGTGACACGAGTCCCATAAGGAATTCATGCTTGCTGTAATTTCCATGTGGAATACGTACCTTAGGACATCTTGAATGGCATGAGACACTTATTTTAAGGCAGCAGAATGCCAACTATTGTGTTGAACTCATTTCAATCACTGACATCCATTCGATAACAGAATTGAGAGAGCTATTCAGCTGCCAAAATGTAGGCATCAACTTGAAGGAGAGCTGAATAGCTCTCTAGTCTTGCTGGACTGTGTTGGCTAAATTTCCACTGACCATTAGGAGTGCTTAAACTAACCCACCAATCTCTCATAGAGGTGCTTAGGTTAAAAATAAATCCTATCCTTAATCTACTATAAAAAAAGAAAGAAGAGATGATAATTTAAATAACAGTTTTATTCTTTTCTTCTCTAAACTATCTGACTGTACTTATTTTCAAATGTTCAGTAGCCGTGTCTACTTGTTTCTTTTTCCTTTTTATTTTTTTCATGACAACTCTTCCAAAGCAGCTTTTTGTGTCGTACTTAGGAACAAATTACTAAACCCAGATGTAGGTCGGATGCAAGGCTGTGATGCTACAAGTTAGACTGTTTTGTAAGTGCTGTAGACTGTATTGTGTCCTTCTGTTGTAAAGGCAGGGACTATTTGCCATCTTAGGAGAAAGATTTTGAATTTTAACATTCTATCCTACAAATCTTCAAGATATTACTTCCTTTTTTTGTTGTTGTTGTTGTTTTTTTGGTTTAGTGTTGTTTTTTTGGGTTTTTTTTTTATTCACTTAAATGTCCAGCCAGATTTATAGGACTTCATCTTGTACATTTGGCTTGTGGGCTGAAGACCAATTATCACTAACCGTGAACTTCAGGAAGCTTGAAAAACATTCTTTGCTGGGATGAGGATACCAGCTGATGAGATTCCTCCTGGTGAGTCTGAAAGTCAAATGAGACTGGAACAACAGAGAAAAACTAAGTACTTAGGGGACCTAGAAAGAGATGCTTTGTTTAAGGAATCACAGTTCCATGGCAAGTGAACACCCTGTACTCTTCAAGGTGAATTCTGAATATCCTTAACTGAAGCAATGTATTGAGCTATAAAGTAAGCAAGAGGACTGATAGAGAAGTTCTTATTAAGCTTGAATTGCAAACTTGACTGCTAAAGTTGCATATAGATTTTAAACTGAAAGTGTACTGTTGTCAGTCTTGAAGATTTCTGTGTTGGAAACTTTCCAGGGAGTATATCAATAGATTATATTTACATGCATTTGAAGATACTTTTACGTTTCAGGAGCCCTGAAAAAAAGTCTGAGGGTAAATGAAGTCCAGCTCCAACATCAGTAAAATTTTCTGTCACAAGCTTCATTTACTGTGGAAATGAGTTAATAAGTACACACCTGGACTCTATAACCCATGAACTTCATTGCTAAAGAGGGATGATAATACGCTACTGAATCTATTCTAGTTAATGTGTTCTCCTTCCACATTTTTTACAACCTCAATATGGGTTACTTACCATTCAGAAAGTCTGTTGACAGTGTGAAATGAAAATCTGATTATTGGATGCACTAGTGTAAACTTGCTAGCTGATCTGCTGCATCCAGAGAACAGGAGTGAATACAAGGTAGTATTTTTACATGTCGGAAGTTGGAATGCAACTGACTAAGGATCATCATGATAGACACCAGCATTTAAATTTCTGGCATACCATAAATTAGTCTCCTAGTTTTTGCTGATGTTGTTAATTGTGCTAGTCGGGTTTAGCGAACACATGCTACAATCACAGTTTAATTTGTTTTAGAGTGGTATCCTATAGAGAACAACATTGCAGCAGCTGTAGGACAGGAAGCCCTAAGTCAGAATCTCCATCAGCTCACAAGGTAAGACAACTGTGTTACTACCACATGAAAAACTGTGTCAGTACATCAACAAAGCAGAAAGAAA
Source organism: Eurypyga helias (assembly GCF_000690775.1). Classification (NCBI taxonomy): domain Eukaryota; kingdom Metazoa; phylum Chordata; class Aves; order Eurypygiformes; family Eurypygidae; genus Eurypyga; species Eurypyga helias. Next base: position 16,340 of record NW_010258604.1, read on the forward strand.
GTCGTACTGGAGAAAATATGAAGTATGGGTCACTTGGCCAGCATTAAGAACTTAAATGGAGGTTGACCGGGATAGGCTTTGTGCCTGGCTCTGATACAGACTTTCTATGTTATCTTGGTAAACTAGTAGTTTTCCTGTTATCTCACAGAAAAAGCAGGGCTTCCCTTCTTCATACAGCTATGGAGAACAAAGATTTTAAAGACTATGAGACACACAGAAATCACAGTACTGCAGACCATGGGTATTCATAAAATCAAAAGCAAAAATAAGGCATCATAAGTCAAAACCAAACAAAAAATATTAGAGATAAAGCACACAAACCTATCCAGATAGAATGGGTGAAACTCAGCTGGCTGAACCTTAAATCTCTGACCTAGTCTTAACCTTCCTTTACAGTAAATAAAGAGCTATAGTCACTTTTAGAACACAGTCATCTAACCAAATGCAGTGTCTCCCTTGGAATGTTCTGCTTTATTGCTCTCCACTGATTATAAAGAGCCTACAATCATCTGGGTGGAGAATGGATAGAAAACAGGCCTGAAGACAAGGACTTGGGGTACTGGTGGATGAAAAGCTGAACATGAGCCAGCAGTGTGTGCTGGCAGCCCAGAAAGCCAACTGGATCCTGGGCTGTATCAGGAGAACTATGGCCAGCAGAGAGAGAGGGTGGTGAAGCACTGGAACAGGTTGCCCAGAGAAGCTGTGGATGCCCCATCCCTGGAAGTGTTCAAGGCCAGGCTGGATGAGGCTTTGAGCAACCTGCTCTAGTGGAAGGTGTCCCTGCCCATGGCAGGGGGGTTGGAACTAGATGATCTTTAAGGTCCCTTCCAGCCCAAACCATTGCATGATTCTATGATTCTATGATTCTATGATCAGCTTGCATCTAGACATCTACACTTAGATGACTCCAATCCCAAGAGTGTAAGAGGAGATGGAGCACATTCCACATGCGAGTTGCGTTTCTGCAGCAATTTGTTAATGCAATGGTTCTTGTAAGTCAGTTCAGTGAGTAGTGTGAGACCTGGTGAGACAGCATTTTAAATATTGGGCAGCACAGTGCTGAATTTGAGGATCAAAAGAGAAGACTTTGGGAAAGGTATGTCCTTCATATGTTGGCTATCAGAAAAATCAACTCTGATAAGGGATTTTGTTATGGAATTAATAAAGTTCTAGATGCCTGCATGTGTCCTTTTTGGCCCCTGCCCTTCATAATAAAATCATTATTTCATGTTAATAAGAGCCTGATCCTGCACACATCGAAGTAAAAAAGAGTAGAAGTATATTATGCAGAATGATTGGCAATCATAGGCTGAGGTAGACTGATCATCCAATTAAATCATAGAATATTAAAAAGGTCAAAGTAATATAGAGCTAGTCTAATTAATAGACAATGAAATAAAATTCAGATTCTCACACTCTTGAATATAAGCCCAGTCCTGAAAACAAATTACCTACTTTATTTATGAAAGTAGTTCCTTTGACTCCAGGGTACTTCATAAGGCCATGTGGATCCCTGCTTATGGATTACCTCACAGGATCAGTGCCTAAGAAATTTAGTTCTTTTTTCTTGTTCAGGTAGTTTTACTAGAATATTTAATTTTTTTCATTCCATATATGCATCTTACAAAGAGGCTCATATAATCCTTTTTGTCTTCATGAACAGTAGATAAAGATTCAACCCTTTAAAACTTCATTAATATGTTGTCCTAATGATATCAAAGGTATAGTATAATTCAAACGTCAGTTCTATGTCTGTCTTCTGTGGTTTATGTGGATTTCTATTAATATTTAATTTGGTTCATTACCTTATTTATTGTGTGTTGCTGAAAGGAATTCGAAGATGGAGGTGCTGTGTTAACATAAAAGTCTCTTCACACTGACGCAGGAATCAAATATGATGCAGTGCACAATAATGTTGGGACTTTGTTTATAATAAACATTTTAAATGACTGATTTTTTCTCATAAATACTCTAAGTAGGATGATCTATGAGATTTCTAATTTATTCTTGTTTAAAATTTAACCATGCTTTTTTAAAGCATATCAATTTTGTTAATACCATGTAATTAAAACATGTCAGTGCACAGCAAGTTTTAGTCTAAATTAATGACTATGAGAATTATTTTAATTAAATAACCAATTATAGAAAAATCGCAAGCATGAGAGCTGACATTTAAATGAATTTCATTTAAATTGCTTCTTAACATTGTCCCATCTAGGACACTAATGCAAAATGAACTATTGTATCAACATAGATTATCACTATTTTTGTATGCACATAATGTATTCATATTCAATCACTGGAACAGAGCTGAATATTTTGTATTGATCTGAAATGTCTATGAACAAAATATGACAGAATAAGCTGAAGTACAAACAAAAATCCCTTGTAGTTCTTTGACACAGTACAGCTGCATTTTTCTGGTTTGCACACATTTTTTCTTATTTCTGTTCTTAATTATTAATTTCATTTTCTATTTGGTGCAGGGTGAACTTCTAAAATTGCTGAGTATTCAAGTGACTTTTAAAATTCTGGCTCTCTTGTAAACACACATAAAAATCATGATGGGCTATTCGCTTTTCATGTCTAATCTGACATGAAAAATCTTCTGTTAGTAACGTTTGCTGGAATACAGTTTTGTTCACTTTTAACTGGAAAATAAGAATAGCTTACATAGTTAACTAAATTACTCTTCTGCACTGCACAAATCGTTACTGCATTTGTCTAACAATCACATTCAATTTAATCAGATGCATGGTGCAAACTGTGCCAGGAAACTCCTGAAGCTATTTTCAAAAGTGAGTAACAGTATAATACATTGCAAAATTGTTCTTCTCTACAGTAGCTTTAAAGATGTCACAGAAAAAGGGAAAAAAAGACCCCTGTGTTTTTGTTCATTGATTAACCAGTAATGTTATGTATAAATAATGTATCTGACAGTATGGCAGCCCACTTGGGACATTGTGCCATTTACTACAAAATAGGATGCAACATGCAACTGAGCAGCAAGAACAAATTAAACATCTTTCCTTGGTAACTTTGGAATTTTTATTAGGTGAAAAACATCACAGTGAGAAGAAAAGAATATGTAGATATTTCAACAATATTAACCTTAATCTAATGCTATCTAGAGGCACAAAATAATATTTGTACATTCCTAAAAAAAGCTTAAACGATTTATGAAATATGTTGTTCTGATCTCTTTATGTTTTGTGGGACTCTCAAGGAAACCACTTGATATAACCATGGTGTAAACCCAGGATTTTGTTCCATACTGCAACTAAATTCAGGAAGTATTATGTATAATCTTACCTTGTTAACTTGTAACACAAAGATATCACTGCAATATGTACTGTGAAAAAATTGCACTGTTAGTATAGGCATGTGTTTTGAAACTATTGCCCTTGTGAAGTGCTGGTATTCTAAGTCATATTAAATTATTATATTAGAAATTTTCATTGAACACAGCCTAATAAATTCACAGGGTTTTTGTGTTTAGGTTCAAAAATGTTTATGAAATTATTTTATCACTGGAATAATCAGTTCTTTTAAAAGCTATTAAAATTGATATATCATTATAAAAGTTATCTAAATATCAGCTGAAAGAGTCCTAGGTCACTGGCAGTATTTTAAGTGAAATCAATAAGACCCTTAAATATAGCCACAAGGAAAATATAAATTATAAGGCAAAGAATGATTATTTTGTAGTATAAGAAAAACCAAATATATAGTAAAAAAAAGTCTTGCATCTGGCAAAGGATGTTTTCATAATTATATATTTATCTCTATGTTGATATAGGATCAGTTTTCAAAAAATTAATATTTTTTTCCAGGCCAGCACTTGTATTCACTGATTTTGATTGGAAAAAAAGAAACTTTTTCAAAATAAAATTATTAAACAGCAGTTTTACATAATTATCACTAACAAAAACATAATAATGGTATTTATATTCCCAGATTAATCCAGAGGAGTTAGGTAGCCAAACCTTAATGAAAATCAGTATGAGGTGTTATCCCAGCTCCCTTTACCTGCTGTGGAATTTCCAATCACTGCATTAAATATTGTTAAATGGAACATGTGAGTATTATTCAGCATGATTCAATACCATACACCTTGAATTTGTAACTATCATCACTAAATCACGTGATCAGTAAATCAAAGTATCTTTCTCTATGTTGAGCTAAATACCCAATTTAGACTCTCTACTCGTTGTCCTTTTTACATACTGCAATAGCTGCAGCAGTTTATTTCACATCTACACAATAATTAATCTAATATCCCCTCACACTTAATAGTTACAATGGTTAATGTTTATACCTGAGGTAATTCCCATTGCACAGTGAAGACGATTATCCACTTGATTAAAAATAAATCTTTTCACCCCTGCACTTGATTCTGTACGTCCCTGGGGAAGCTGACCATAATTTCTTCTTTGCTGTACCTCATTCTACAAGTGATGAGCCCATTTTGCATGGCCGATATTGAATGTAGCACTGGGCTTTAAACAAGATAGTAATTCAGCCATTTGTTTTTTTTTTATCCTAGCTCCATCTGAGAACAAATTCCTGTTACATAGTTTTGCTGTTAAAACCCAAAAACCTTTGTGCATTTCCCGGTGTTGTGGCCCATGAGATGCTGCGATTGTTTTCTCTCAGGGCATGGAATAAGCCCACCTAGAACAGTAGTAACTGGAATAGTAACAAATGGAAAATAGCTTCTGGAAGACTACCATTCAGTCTCGGGTACGGAGAAGTTTGGAACAGGGAAGACCAAAAGGCAGGGACTGAAGGGCTGGAGGACAGAGTTTATGAGGTTGATTTAGACATGCAAAGGGGATAGGCCCCTTAAGTGGGATTCCCAACAGCTGGTGTGCTCAGCCAGCTAAGTCCCATGCAGAATATCTCTGTGAATTCTGATCCAAAAGCCACGCAGGTGCCTACGCGGGTTAGGAAGTAATCATTCATCTGCCAGCATTGTGACATTCATTGCCAATTGTGACTCACAAGCACTTTAAATTTCCAAATGTTTCATTGTACCTAGCTGAATATACTCAATTTTCTGTTTTGTTGGGTTACAAATGCTAGACCATGTCAAATGGACACGTTTCACAGAATCGTAGAAGTGTTTGGGTTGGAAGGGACCTTAAAGATCATCTAGTTCCAACCCCCCTGCCATGGGCAGAGCCACCCTCCACTAGAGGTGACTAGTTTTTAAGGTGACTCAAAGGAAAGGCAGCTTCCCTCTCAACTGAGAGGTTCTCTGTGATTCACATGTGTCTGCTTCAGAAACAATTGTATGTTTTGACTTCAATCCATAACCCTGTTTTTTCACTTACCAGACCCAACAGCTCTGAGGGAGTAAGCTGGATTCTAGTCAGTCTCGTATATCATCAGCAAAGCTATTCTATCTCCAAGTTTCCCATTGGAATGCCAAATGCTGCCCTCATTTGCACCTTCACAACCCCACTGGAGACAAGGTGTCTACTCAATTGTAATAACTTGGCTTGAGAAAGCTTCACTGTTGGCAGTGACTTTCAGATTCCAGTACAAAGTTTTCACTGCTGGCAGTCAAAAGATAAATATTTTTATGCCTAGGCTGAGTAAAACTGATACAAATTCACAGAGATAGAGCAAATACAGAGCTCTACCATGCATTTTTGTAATGCTTCATTTCAGAACTACAGCTTCCTCCTCATCAGCAAAAGCAGCTCTATAAATCAGTTCAGGGTAATCATTTACCACATGGTGATTTCTAAATGTTTACGCTTTTAATGGTTTTAAGTAAACTTTCTAAAGAGTCTGAAGGAGACCATAGAATGTGTTGCTGCATATGCATCCAGGAAATTATTTGCCCACTGAAAGAACAAATATAAGTGTAATAACAGATGAGAAAACATAATGTTCTGTTTCAGTAGACGACTGTGGTAACAAATTAAAACAGATTTTCTCTTGAATAAAGATTACCTCCTCAGTTTTCTTGCCCAGCTCTTCCAGAAGTCCATATATACGACGGTGATGGATGCTATGTGAAAGTTCAAAAGAGAGAATACCAACAGCACTTATTTCTGTATGGGATTCTTCTACCTAACAGTTTAGACACATTGAACAGAATTTCATGTACATATGCACTTTTGCATAAGTGCCAGGACATGGGTAGACACATGCAGTGATTTTAAAAGAGAAAGTTTGATGATCTGGATAACCTCTAAAGGATGCCCCAACTAAAGGGTGAGCAGCAATGTTCAGATTCATGTTATGAAGAGTGATATGGACAGTTTTGTTGTTATATTTGAACTATATTTGAGCTTGTGAGGGGAAAAAAAATCATGCCATCTCTTGGTTTATATGCTATTCAGTCAGTTACCTGCATTTTCACTCGTAATACACTCACATCTCAACTGCTTTAACTTTCTAGTAACAGATTTTCGGTCAGCAACTCAGGGAGTAATTTCATAATTTCTGGATGAGCTGAAGAACAGATTTTAGTAAGATAACGCAAAACTAATACAGAGAACTAAAGTGATAAGGAAATAAAAAAGACCCTTTTGAAGTTCTCCCAGAGCACTTAGAAAAGCACACTTTTTTCAAAAGCTGAATGCTCCTACAGTCAGGTTTTATTTGGTCATTTTTTCTGTCTCTTTTCTTTCCTTTCCTGTTGTATCAAGAATCCTCTCTACTTGCAAAAGTTTTGTTTCCAAATGATGTACATGCTCATTATGATCATGTTGAGTACTACTCTTCTAAGGAAATAAAACAACTTGAACTCTTTACACTTAAAACTGTTCAACTTATCTCTTTTGTAGCTCCCTTCAGATCTTGTCTTAGATGTCTAGTGCAACAGTAAAGTGTGATGGCAAAACTGGATACAGCATCCCCCTATTATGTTTTTTTCTTTCTAATGAAGTTAAAAGATTGACACTTCTTTCTCAGCACCCCTCTTCTAAGGAAATAAAACAACTTGAACTCTTTACACTTAAAACTGTTCAACTTATCTCTTTTGTAGCTCCCTTCAGATCTTGTCTTAGATGTCTAGTGCAACAGTAAAGTGTGATGGCAAAACTGGATACAGCATCCCCCTATTATGTTTTTTTCTTTCTAATGAAGTTAAAAGATTGACACTTCTTTCTCAGCACCCTCCACTCATGTGAAGCTCATTACATCCTCTGTGCCTCAGCTGGTAGTTATTGTGGCCTGTTGCTGAGACATGGCTGCTCGTCATACACATGATCTTGTTTTGTTGTAATACAGACAAAATAAGTTCATTTGGGCTGCCAGCTACTGTCTTCTGTCCTAGGCACAGCAATACGTCAGATGTCCCAACAAGGTCATGAAAATTATATGAGAACTCTCCAGATTAGCTCTCAGCTAAACCATCACACTGGAAGGCAGCAATTCATAGAAGCATAGAATGTCTCAAATGGGAATGGACCCATAAAGATCATTGAATCCAACACTTTGCTCCTTGCAGGACTACCTAACACTAAACCATATGACTAAGAGCATCATCCAGACACTCGACCCCTGAGAGGCTTGATGCCATGACCACTTCCCTGAGGACCCTGTTTCAGTGACCAACCACGCTCTTGGTGAAGAACCTTTTCCTAATGTCCAGTCTGCACTTTCCCTGACACAGCTTCATTGCATTTCCTCATGTCCTATCACTGGTGACCAGAGAGAGATCAGCACCTCCCTCTCCTCTGCCCCCACTTGAGGAAGGAGTAGACTGCAATGAGGTCACCCCTCAGCCTTCTCCAAGCTGAACAATTGAAGTGACCTCAGCCGCTCCTTGTAAGTCTGGCCCTCGAAACCTTTCACCATCTTGCTTTCGCTCCTCTGGACACGCTCTAATAGTTCGATCTCCTTCTGACATACAGACGCCCAAAGCTGCACACAGTGCTCGAGGGGAGGCTGCACCAGTGCAAGGCGGAGTGGGACAATCACCTCCCTCGGCCAGACGGCTGTGCTGTGCTTGATGCACCCCAGCACACGGTTGGCCCTTTCGGCTGCCAGAGCACACTGTTGACTCATATTCAACTTCCCATCAACCCAAACCCCCAGATCCCTTTCCATGGGACTGCTCTCCAGCCTCTCATCCCTGAATCTGTACGTGTCACCAGGAAGTATAACCATTCCAGGTGCAGAATCTGGCACTTGCTCTTGTTAAATTTTATACAGAAATTGGTTATACTCTTGTAATCCCTAAATCTTCTTTCAGTCACAGGACACAGTTTGTTTTCATTTAAGTGTGACCTTTCTATAAGTTTGCATTTGACTCCACTAAGCAGAGTTTGCTCTGTAAGAAGTGATTCATATACTAAATAATTTTAGGGCAGTGTTTATATCATTGCTGTCACAAGTATAGTCTATAGAAAAGCATATGGCAGAAATTTGGGTCTGTATAAGCATAGAAGAAAACACCTTTTATTGCTTCCATGTAAGTTAATGGTGCATTATTATCTATTTATTTATTGCTATTTTATTACTTCCTCTTATTTTTGTTGCAAGGAATAAGAAACCTGCCAGGAAGGTTTTAAGAAATCAGAGTCATACTCCAATCTACTTACTTATTTACATTAAACAAATATATTTGTCTAAATTCATTCCAAATAATTTTATACCTTACACATAAATAAGGAGAAAGCAGTAGTCACTTCCAGGTGGAAATTCCAACTTCAGATTAACTGAATTGCTCTCTGGATTATGCCTTTTTCTATTTAGACTACCAGTAGCCTGAAGTTAGGTACACAAAGTCATATAGGATGAAATCAGACATGAATACTTACATTTCTGAAGTTTTCCCAGGTTGTTGCTAAAATCCATTTGTGTGTACCGTTTTTAATTTTCAACAAATTTTAACTTTAACAAAAGAGATGGATCATTTAAGAGAAATTTTAGAAATAATACTATAACAATCCTGTATGGTTAACGTAATAGAGTCCCTAACAACAATAAATGAAGTGCACACAATTTTCACAAGAAGCTATGATCTTCCCCTAGCAAGGATTTTTGACATTCAAGACACTTGCTATGGATGCAGAAAAATAAAGCACGGTTGTAGCTCTCCCCATTAGTAATAAACTATTCCATAAATAAACATTTGCTCTGTTTCCTTCTTAGGAAAATTACCTTTACTGCTTGGATAGATTTTCCAATATATAGGTCAATCTGTCCTAACCTTTTCTGAAGGAAAATGAGAAATGTTCTCTATGAACAAGATAAGACATACTCTATCTAATGGCACTGTTTGCAAACACCAAATAGCAGCAGACTCAAGAACTGCAATATAAAGCTATCAATTAATTTTGTTGTAACTGTATGCACCTGTGAACAACTGCTTAATTAAAGAGGCAAACAGAAATCTCTCACAATAATGCTTCAAATTACTTGCATTTATGTAACTCAATTAGTTGGAGTGGATAAATACAATTGGACAGCTGCCATGTGGACTTCTGGAAATAAAGAAAAGATAGAACTGAAGAGATACAAAACCAAATGGGAGGGCTCAGGCAGATAAATACAGATAATTCTCAGAGGTTCATAGTCCTATACAAACAGAGAAGATAAAAGAAAAGGATTCTGTGTAAATATACGTAAATACCTCATTTACAGTCACAGAGTTCTGCTTTCACAGGCGGAACATTAACGGGACTGTTTGTTTTGGGCAGTATACTCACAGAACTCAGATTTGCTTTAATTTTGCCATCAGATGCATTCATCCAATTCCCTTTGCCTTTAGAGAGTGGCAAGGTGTTTACTGTTATTGTAGGCATGTTAGATTGTCTTGCCTACCCTCCAGATGTTCCTCCAGAAAGGCACAGGTCTTCCATAGTCTCTGAACTATCTGCCTGTATAAATGCCTCTAATAACCTGTGGATGTTTGGATCAGGAACACTTTTTGGAAGCAAATCTCCCCCTGCTCCCCTTTTCTACATTGTGGTTCCCACTACAAAGCAGTTCCAGAGCATGTTATTTTGGGGATTAAACTAAACTGGAAGATGCTGTCCACAGAATGAGCATTCAACCTCTAGGACCAGACCAGAGACAGCCCAAAGCCAAAACATGTGATGCATGTGGTGTGGACACCAGGATCTCAGCAGTGTGAGAGTGGTCCACTTGGTTTTCGCTACCTCCTGATGTAGACATAGCCTAAGGCATTTAAAATTACACTAGCTACTTTAGGCACTAGAATTCCATCTTCCATTTTCATTTGTGCAAATCCTTCAATACTGTCCCGTATGACATCCTTGTCTCTAAACTGGAGAGACATGGATTTGAAAGATGACTGCCCAATGGATAAAGAACTGGCTGGATGGTCACACTCAGAGAGTGGTGGTCAACAGATCAATATCTGAGTGGAGACCACTAACGAGAGGCGTTCCTCAGGGGTC
>NW_010258605.1:0-25736 GCF_000690775.1 Eurypyga helias
AGAGCACCGCGGGCTGCCGGAGGGGCCGGGCGAGCGATTTGGGTTTGGGGACATTCCCCGTGATTTGCCAGGGTGTGTGGGGAAATATATCTGCTGGGCTGTGATTTCTGCGATTGCTCGGGGAAGGGGGAATAAGGGGGAACTGAGGGAGAAAGGTTAGAGCCAGCTTTCAGCCCTAAATCCCCTGGAAATGAGCCTGGTCTCTGAAATTCCTTCCCAATCCCCCTACCCAAAATATTTTGAGAGCTGTAAAATTAGTCGGAGATCGTCTTAATTCTGTCGGCAGGACGAAAATTGCTTTCGGGGGGGGGGGGGGGGGGGGGCGGGGGGGGTGGTGGTGGTGTCTGTGGCAATTAAATGTTGCGCATTTCTCCGTCTCTTTTGAATAGAGGTTTTGTTTGGGGTTGATTCAGATTTTTTTTTTTTTTTAAGGGTTTATTCTGATGCTTTTCAAGCTTCGGTTCCCCTTTAAGGGGGAAAAACCCACCCCCACCCCTATTAAAAAAAAAAAAACCTTCGAGACCTTCTGTTATTCCCCTCTCTGAGAATGAGAACATCAGCTATTCAAGCGTATTGATGAACTCCCCCAAAAAGTTTATTAAGAGAAGCGAAAACAAAAGGACTAAAGGCCGCAGGCAACTGGACAGACAGTTTATAAACTAAGGTCCCATTGTCCCCCTGAGGCAGATGCATGAATACCTCTGAATGGGTCCCTTTGGAGTGACAAGATCAAGCCAGACAACAGCATGTTAAAAGGAAGGAGCGCTGTTTCTCTTTCTCCAACCCAAAGATCTGCTCCCCCTACTCCTCCTGCATTAATGTACATCTGCAGGGGGAGGAATAAATAGCTCCTTAGGATCTGCGGCCTTCGGGGGTTTTTATTCTTCCACCCCCAGCGCTGGCTCTTTGCACCATATGCTGCAGATCAGCCCTCCTTTCTCCGCAGCCTCCAGCCAGGCAGTCGCCTAAAATGATCCCCAGCAATCACAAACTTTCTTCCTTCTCTCTCTTCTCCACACCCCCCCCTTCCTCCTCTTTCCTTCCCCCTGCCGCTGTTAAAATCGCGATTTACGGCCTGCTTGTCTAGGAGATCCCTCGTGGTCAATTAGGTTTGCACAGAGCAATTTAACTAATAGGCTTTGATGGATTTATTTTATTTATTTTTTTCCCCCCTTTCCCTGGGATATCGGCCTTGCGCTGTCAGGATGCGGTGGTGGGGAGAAACACCCCAAGCATCCCGTGGGGAGGGGCAGGGGATGGCAAACCTGGCAATGGGTGCCCGGAAAAGTCCCAAAATTAATGCCCAAACCTGCTGCTGCTGTTGTCCTCACTTTCACGGACCATTCCTGGCTCCACACTCAGTATTGCAGCCGGAGGGGGCAGGGTCAAGAAGCGTTTGGGTAAATTTGGGTAATACCGAGCAGCTTTGGTTTCTCCCATAAAATCTCAATGAGCTGTACGAGCGCCTGGTTCCCCCTTTGCCTCTATCAGATGTTTTCCACCTTTGCTGAGGTTAATTCAGAAAAGTTTTTAAAAGTTTTGGAAGGGGAGAGGGGCTTTAATGTGTGCTTGCTGTTGATGGTGTTTTAGCTTTATGATCTCGGAGTAGTTTGTTGCCTGGACAGTGGAAAAAAATAGTAAAAGAGTGAGTTTCTCATCCCTCTGGCCCTTGAAAAAACTTCTAGAGGCACAGACACAGATAGCCCAGACAGGGTGTAAACCTGAGATTTTTCAGCTTACACAAAGGCCTCAGTCCTTGACTTCACATCCCAGCCCTGGATGTTTGCAGGTCCCTTCCATCCCCATTGTCACATTGTGGGGATCCCTCTGAGGTGAGAGCATCTCGGCCTGGCTGCCGCAGTGACTGCGAGGGCATTTTGGGGGCTGAAAATTCATGTGATGGATCATCGGTCTAGCTGGTCTCTGGTGCTTGCAGAGCCTCTTTGCACGCTCCTTAACGAGAGACAGCTCCAAGGACTGGGTTGGGAGGTCAAGCGATGACAATAATAATAAAATTACTCCCTTTCCCCAGCCTCACCTTCCCCTCTGTGGCGGAAGAGTTGCTATTTTATGGCTGGCTAAAGCCAAACTTCCCTCAAGGGGGTTATGCGACTTATGACCCTCCTAACCTGTACTTAGTGCTTTCCAAAGGAGACCTGAATGGAGATGGAGCCACAATGGCCAAACCAGTCTATTTAAAAATAAAATCAACTCAAAACAGCAACAGGGAGGAGAAGAAACACTGAGCACAAGAAAAAAAATAACAACCAAACCAGAAGCATTTTCCAATTAGGGAAATACTTAATTAGCTAGGGCAATAGTTTGTAGGGAGCTGTAGGAATCTGATGTGTGGTTTTGCTGACAGTCCTGCCATTTGACTGTTTGCAGACCCAAGGAGGACTTTAGCATCAGAGCAGCATCCCCACCTTCAGCTGCTGTGGTGATGCTTTGCACAAAGGGATGCATGCACACAGCGACAGCATCGGTTTGTCCCGGACCAGCTCCCTTGCTCCAGAATAAACCTACACAGGTGCCCAGGCACTGCTTGGAGGAATTGTTTTCAGAGAAACATGGCAATTTGGTCCCATGCTAGAATTAATCAGGCCTCTGACTCATCAAGCAAATGCATCCACTTTTGATTTTCTTGATACGTGTAGATGGAGTGACTGATGGGCCCAGGTTTTTGCCGGACAGGGGACCCTTTACAGTCCCTCAAGTGCAGGAATATTTTTATTATTTCCCTTTAGGGTTTCCATAAGGTACATTTGCCTGAAAGCATCGCAAATGGGACCGGGGAGAGGAAAAGAAGAAACAGATGAGGAGCTGACGTGATGAAAGACCAACAGATTTTGGGTCATTCCTGTTCCCATAGTGGCTCCCTGAGGCATTTCAAAAGCAAAAAAAGAAATGGGAAAACACAAACACATAATCAAACCAAGGAGCCAGTTAACCAGGCCAATACCCGCAATCCCAAAGTCCCATTTAGCTGCTTGCAGGATTATCACTTGTTGCGGATTCAAAACCAGCAGGTGTTGTCAGCTATTTATGATCGCTGTTATTTATACAGTGCCACTGGTGTGCCTGGAGCTCGGCAGCCACGTACAGATGAGAGCCAACCTCTCCCCTGAGAAGATACCAAACTAAATTAGACTTAACACAGCAGCAGACGTTAATACACAGCATATGGGGATGAGGGGAAAAAGAGAAGTTCAAATCCACAAAGATCGTGCAATCTCCAGGCATTAAATCCCGCACCCGTCGGCTTGTTAGTTCCCGTTTTATAGGAAAAGTGAAAGAAAGAGATCTATGTTTACGCACGGGGAGCCTGGGGCATGAGGGTAGGACAGAGGTCGGGCATCACACCTCGCTTTGCGGATGGGATGGATGAATATTATTTGCTTTACGGGTTGGGCTTGAGATTTGCAGCCGTTGCGTTAGGCGGTGTAGGGATGCACAGCCAGAGCCAGCCTGTGGCATAGAAAAGAGCCGGGGGATGACCGGAGTGAAGCAGCTTGCCCAGGTTCACGTGGCGTGTCAGCGGCAAAGCCAAGACTGGAACCTTGTGTAACAATTACTAAGCAGAGCCTCAGCCGCAGATATTTTTTTTCCCCCCTCAAAACCTGGTGGTTTATGCAGGAAAATTGCCACGGTATCTGCGGGAGTTTTACCCCAAGATTGAATATGGACCTGGAGATTTGGCTTTTTTTCTTTCTTCAGAGGCAAATCAGCTCACAGAGCAGACAACTAGATGCTACTTGGAAATAAAACACATTTCCAGCTTAGGCCTGCAAAGGCTTACGTTTGTGGGCGACTTTATCCAAATGAGTCATCCCATCCCATGTCTGTGAGAGGATTCCCCATGTAAGCAAAATTGACCAATATGACATTTATAGGGATTGGGCCAGGCACCGGTAAGAAGCATTCCCCAGCCGAAGGAGGCTGCATGGGGAAAAAAAATCAGCTCTGCAAAACTTAAACATCCTCCTCCACTCTTAGGCTTGAAAGAGAAGAGTCATGAACTGAGGAACTGGTCGCCACTTAGCTGGCAGTGGTGTAAAATGCAAAGTGACCCCCTGTAGTTGTTTGAAGAAGGCTGGACCCTGCTGTAAAGCTCTGTAAACTGGGCTCCCCTTGCCAGCTCCTTCCCCTCATCCCCTCCTCCCCGGCATGTTTTAAATGATTTTGGATTTTAATGCAGGGCCCGGAGCTCATTCCTTGGTATTCATGGCATCAAACAAGAGGCTGCTGCCCCCAGCTGGGTTCCTTGAACTTAGAAGCAAAGCTCTACTCAATATTACCTTAATTAATTAACTAAAGAGACAATGGCTTTTGAGGTCTCACCTCTGTTTCCAGGGAGGGGGGCCTTTTGACAGAGCCCTGCCATAAACTAATTCCGAGTTCCAGCAAGGAGTCATAGGGGGAAGAGTTAAGTGACACTATTTACTTGTTTACCAAGACAATTTATGTCATATTTGTTTTTCCCCACCTTCCGTCTGCAGCACTGCAGACTCTGTTGGGGGTGCAGGGGGAAGGAGGAGGAGAGAGTATTATTTGCATTAACCACTGAAATCAAAGCATATTCCCATCTGAAAAATACCACTTCTTAGCTTTTGGGATATATATTTTTTTTTAAATTTTAATTTACAAAAACTTTTTGAAGCTTTCCAGGTTCAATATAACAAATCTGAGCTTTGATGCTTTAAAAGTGCCATAAAGAGCTACAGGCAACATCACAGTTAACCAAAAATATATATATATTTCAAGGCTCCTGTGAGCACTTGTATCTCTTCTGAATGTTGTGGGTGGCTTTTTTTTCCATTTGTGAGCAAG
Organism: Eurypyga helias; assembly: GCF_000690775.1. Lineage (NCBI taxonomy): Eukaryota > Metazoa > Chordata > Aves > Eurypygiformes > Eurypygidae > Eurypyga > Eurypyga helias. The sequence goes on from NW_010258605.1 coordinate 4,831, forward strand.
CCCTGAATAGATGTTGGCTGGTTTATTCCACTCAGTAACAGGCATTTTGTATTTTGTAGCAGCAAGAATAATGTTTTAAAAGGTCACAGTGAAATATGACCAGCTGGAAAATCTATCTGGGAACACATATGTCATATACTCACCAGCGCATCGTTACTGTATTTTGGGTCACTCTACTCCAGAAGAAGGGCAATATAATCGGTATTTTTATAGGGAAGGAAATTAAAGAGCAGGCTAGATAGGTATGTCACTTCACATCCCATCGGGAGCTCAGAGTGAAAGAAGGAACTGAATCTGTGTCTCGTGGAGTTTCCTCATCCACCACAACCTCCTCTTGTCTTCACACAACCTGGGTCAAATTCTCAAATAACGTAAAAAGGCTTCACTTCACGGAGTTTTGTAAATTGAGTAGATTGCTGACTGTGGATTTGAGGAGGGCTCCTGATATTTGAGGTCTACAATCCACAAGCTCTGCATCTTCTACTTTTTAATACACTTCTAGGCGTAGCATTTTGATTATTTGGCAAATGATTCCTCTCTCTGCCCAATCATTTTGGTAAGAATTTTTCATGTTGATTAATCTAAGAAATCTCAGGAGGACTGAACCAGAAATATGTTCCTTACGTGGAAGGAAAACGGGACATTTCATAGGAGATTCCCCATTTGGATCAGAGAAGGGATCAGTTACTCCCCACCCCCATATCCATACATTTTTGGTCTGGGTTTCATAGCTCAGAACTTCAGGCTGGTGCATGCAAAATACGTTTGTGTGTATTTCGGAGCTCTGGGGCATACGAAAACGTGATCATTCATAACCGCATCTCCCAATTTAAGGCATGCAGTTTTGGAGGCCTCAGCTTAGCCACTGAAAATTTGGTCCTTATTGTCTCACGTCCCGAATCTGTAGTTACTTATGCCCGTATTTAACTGTATACATGTGAGTAGCCTCACGGTATGAAACACAGACACTATTTTGAAGATACTTCCACTACTACCTCCTATAAAAGTGAACAGCTGAAAAAGGGATCGTTAGTTCAATTAGCAATAAGCATTCCCCAGGGTGCAGAGTCTCCTTGTATACTCATCGTAGCAGGGTTGTGCTCTCACACAAGGTTTAAAATCTGGCTTTGCCACTGGATTCCTTTGTCTTTGACCAAGCTGCTTCACCTCTCCGTGGCTCTGTTTCTGTTCCCACCTCTGTCTTGTTCAGTCATGGGTAGGCCCTTACTGTGCAGTCATTCCGTGCCTAGCATAACGGGGAATCAAAATGACCAAGGTGTCTCATTCCTGCAATAATAACACGTGCCACTGCTGCTTTGGTTTAGCTAAACGTCTCCTGAAGCTGGAGGATGTCTAAGGAACACCTAAGTGCTGCAAGAGCTGCTGCTAATTATTGTGTAGGTGAATGTGAACCGAGTCTGGACTAGCAATTCTTCACCACCTCCCAGAAATAGTGAAGTTGATGTAGCTGTTAAGGCTCCAAGGAGACCACTCTTAATTACCAGTCTGTTAACCCTACTTAGTAGATTTAAGGCCATTGTCATTTTGAGTATTTAAGAGCTTGCCTCATGGAAAACCATCCTGTTGCAGTCAGACTCTTTTTCTCACGTCTTACACTAGTTACATGTCAGTTGGGATCTTCAGAAGAGCCCTTGCTACACCTTGCACTGCCTTTGCAGTCACGCGGTGATGTGCAAGGAGCACATTGATATTAATTGGGAAGAGTCATCGTTACCATTCCACGATCAAGGTTATACATCATCGCAGGAAGTGTCGTACTTCTGACTAGTGGTTAACAGTGATATCAAGGGAAGACTCGGGCTGTCGGTGGATTGTATGGGGCTTGGCTGGCTTTGATTCCGGCGTTCCCTCCAGTTGCCCGCGTGTTCTTGCCATTCAAGTCTCTGATCTTTGCAGGGGGCTTGGAGGGTTGGGCAGGATTTTCTACTCGAAACATGTTAGAAGAAAAAGTGACACTGGCAGCACCGGTGTCACTTTGTCCCTTCTCTCTCTGGGAACCATAAACCTCAGAGTTGTGCAACTTGACAATTTCCATTTCCTCACTTCCCAGTCACAAATATGACAGAGCAAGTGATGGTAAGTCTTTTCAATAGAGGGAGAAAACACCTCTGGGGCTGTTTGCCAAGTTGGTCTGCATCAATGTTCCGTCAGAAAATGCAGTGGCACCAGCTAAGGGAGCTGCAGTAAAAATTTCTGGGCATATTCCTGTCCCATTTCTTTGGCTCCTTTTCTTCAATTGCAATTAGGGGTGACCTGCTCACAAAACCAGGCAACTTAGAACTTATTCTCCACATTACCGGGACTACAAAATGATAATTGCTCAGACCTCTGGGTTTGGGACACAAGTCTGATTTCCTCAGGGCTCAGCTGAGGCTGACCTACTCAGTGCACGTAGGATTTCAGTTTGGACTCGAGCCAGGGACCCGAGGGAGAGAGCAGCCCACTGCTAGGGAGAGGGTAGAAAGGATGTCTTGTTTATCGGTGAAGCCACCTGGCTCCCTTTACCCAGGCGGCACTGCTTATGATGTACCTTTCAGAGGGGCGAGAGGGTGAGGGGACTGGAAACACTTCAGAAATGTAAATGCCGTCCATTTGTTTATAATTTTATACCCCAACATGTAACCTGAACCTGATGGAGTCAATAAAGAATTAAACCTCTGCATGTTTCCTACCTCAAAAATACTGGAGCAAATCCAGGGCTCTTGAAGGCAAATTATTCCAAAGAGCTGAAAGGGAAAGAAAAAAAGCAGCCTGACTTTTTGTATTCTTCTTTTTTTTTTTTTTCCTTTTTCCCAAAGTTTTGAAAGAGTGCCCTTCCTTGTTCTCCAACATCAATGGGCAACCCATGCATTTTCGGGAGCATGGCCAGCTAGCTGCGAAGCAAAGCCCGCGATTTACAAATAATTACATTTGTTCAGAGGAGTTTTGAGGACAAAAACTAATTCCAAGGGAATGAAATTTCTCAGCCTGAGAAGGAATCTCAGCGAGGACTTTTCATTTTCCATTCTTTTTTTTTCAGGGAGAAGAATTTTCCACTCACAAAATACAAGTTAAACACCTCGGGACGAGCTTACTTGTTGCAATTATGCAGTTTGGGTTATTAAATAACCTGTAAATATATTTTGCCATTAGCGTTCCTGAAGAGTGAGGGGTGGTGGTGGTGGTGTTTTTTTGTTAATGTAGGGTATAATCAGCTTATATAGGGTAAAAGTGACCCAGCTGTAAACTCAGTATCTGGATTTTTGCATGCTACAAATTGAAAGGCCACATGGAGATGGAGGTGTTGATTTGGCAACTCAGATCAAATTAAAACCAGGGATCATGTAGGACTATGATGCTACCTCAAAATTTTCTGGTGGTTGTTTTGTATCCAACTCATGCCAGTGGTGAGCCAATTATTTTGAGGCATAGTAAATATGTAATTTCTCTCTCTTCTGGAGTGCACTGGTTTAGACTGGGAAGAAAATACACTGACAAAACCATGCGTGCAGGTTATAAGATTTTAGCACAGACACCATGCTTTTGTTTAGGATTTATATACCTGGTGCAGTGGGCAAAGAGTGAGGGAGAGGACAGTATCTCGGGAATTCTATACATATATACTTATTTTGTACTGTAGCAGAACTACAGCCCATGGGACTGTAAGCTTATGGGATCTATAAGGAACTGTAAATGTGAGCGACCTCCAAGTGAGAGTTTTACATATGGGCTATACATGATCAAAGCATACATATAATAAAACTGATGATGGCTAGACAGATAGATCTGGGAGTAGGGACTTAGCAGCTTGATTGCTCATGTCCCATGATGTTACGTCTGGGCAAAGCGATCAAAAGAGAAGCTGTCACCAGTGACTGCTCTTGGGGCACAGCAGCCAAGAGGTGGCCCCGGGGAAACCCAGCTCAGGTTCCTGGACCTGCAGAGGAAGGAAGGGGTTGGCGTGCTGGCAGGATTCCGTGGGGCTTTGCAGAGAAGCCGAGTCAGCTCTGTGGTCACTAGAAATCGGAGGAGCTCTACTAAGGCAGGGACAATACACTGCTTTGCCTTACTCCATGGTCTGTCCCGCACGTGTCCTTCTTTGGGGATGAACTATGCTCCCGGTTATAGCTCCTGGGCTCTGAAAACCGTGGGCTGGCTCCCTGTGGCCAAGAGGAAAATCCGTCTCTCACTGGCAGCAGGGTCTGTCCCCTTCCTCTGTCCTAGTACCACTTGGCCCCGTCCAGTCCCTTACAGCTTTCCTGCTCAGCCAGCTGAAAGGCTGCCAGGTTCCCAGAGATTTACCCACTCCTGCCCTATGGATCTAGAGGTACAGAGGGTGTGAGCCCACCGCAGGCCTTTTTGGGGGGGCCAGCCTTGCCTTCTCTCAGCACCAGCCGTGACCCCCAAGTAACACACTTTAAAAACAGCCTCTCAGAATGGTAAGAGTGTTTTGGTTGGGTTTTTTTTTTTTGGCTAACTTTATCAGTGCCCGAGCACGCCTTGAAGTGTCAGCTTGACATAATATGTAACAGTAATTAAGAAATAAGCCTCTTGCCCGGTTTCACAGCAATCATTTAGCTAAGTAACTACCATGGTCCAGTGCCTCAAAAATCACCATTAGCCCACGCCACTTATGGCCATAAAATTTCTTGTTTTCTGCTTTTCATCGGACTCACCCTGGAATCTTCGTTTTGCTTTATTTATACATTTGCACTCAAACAATGGCAATAAACCCATTCCCAGAGTGTTGCAAATCAGAAATTTGTCCACATTTTTTCCACCACCTTCCTGGGTGAAGCTGCTTTTTGCTTGGGAACGGCGGTGGCTGAAGGCAGCTGGGAGCGGGGGGAGCAGGGTGTCGCTTGGAGATTGATCGGTGCTGTTGGAAGTCGCTGGGATGGGGCAGAGAGGGGGAGCCGGAGGAATCTGGCATGAAAAGGCAGTTTGTGGTGACAGGAGTTTCTTTTGAAAGACCTGATTGAATCAGACCTGAGGCGGGAAGAAACGGCTGTTGCCTTCATTGAGTTTTCGCTAACTTTTCCCCCCCTCCTACCATCGAGGTTTTCAGTTCAGGCTTTTTTGCTTTGTTCTGTTTTAATGTGTCCTATACTGTTTAAGCTGGAAGAAATAAGCACAAGGTCCTGCCTGCGGAGTGAAAAGGAAAAAAAAAAAGATCAAGGACATCTCACTCAATTCCCAGCAGCCTGTGAGACATATATTTCACCATTCTAAACCAGAGAACTGCTAGTTTCAACAGAGCCTGTGATTTTTAAGTGGGTCCACTATTAGGCACTTAGCCTCCATAAATTATGATTAAAGCTCTCTGCAGACTACTCAGTGGACTGGATCGGGATGCTGTGACATGGACTGAGTTGTCTTAGTTGGTACAACTTATGGAGAAAGCTGCTTGCCTGGCCTTATTACCAGGATATCTGCAAACTGCCTTCCCCTGGGGACTGTGCTATGATCTGGGCTTGCAAACACAGGTACTAAACAGTTATTTTTTAATTAAATAATGCTCTGGATCCTGTTTTCCTCAATATCAGGCTTGATATTTCCCTCAATATCAGGCTTGCCTCTTTACCACTACACCTCCTGCGGGCCTGATTCAGGTTTTACTGGGCGGCCGCCTCAGAGAGTAATAACTGCTCACTCAAGCAAGCGCCAGCTGGCATTATGGAGATTTACCCCCAGTGACATCTGAATTGAGCTTTGAGTAAATGCCCTCGTATTTGGTCCACTCAACTTCAGAGGGAGTTTTGTCTGAATCAAAAGAAATAGGGACAGGGGAAAAAAAAAAGAAAGATTTTAGGACTTAGCGGTTAGTAAAGTTGGACTGCCCAGATTTCCCTCCCTTGTGGCATTTGGACACTAGAGAAAGCGCTGGGACTTAAACTGAACTATCGACTTTTGGAGGAAAAATTGTTGCTGGCATGAGCAGCCTTGTGCTGACTGACATGTGCAGGAGATGACCTACTAAGTCTTTTTTTTTTTTCCTTGCTGTTAAGTTTCCTCCTCCCTGGCTTCTTGGTTATTCAGAGCTATTCTACTAAAATCCATCTTTTCCTCGAGCCTTCACGTGAGCATCTGTCTCTTCAGGGAGACATCAAAACCTTATTCTTTTTGCATAAGGACCTGTGTAATCTATCCTGATTATAACTGCCCGTCCTTGCTCCCTGCACCCCCAGCCTCTCCTCTCCCGTTTCTTTCACCCCTTGTGAGCCATTTCCCAAATCTCAGAGACCAATCCCTTAAACTGCCTTTCCCCAAAAGCTCTTCCTGACCTCTTATTTTACTTGGCATGCCCTCCTGTTGTGGTTAACCTCGTCTGGCAATTAAGTATCACCAAAACATAACCTCATACCAGCTACTGTGAAGAAAATTAACGCTCTCCTGACTAAAGCCAGCACGCCCCCTCAAGCTGCCATCAGCTCATGGCTGCCCGCACCCCCAGATCCTGCTGCAACGGGAGCAGCAGCCCAGAGGCCACAGTTTATGCACACAAGCCAAACCTCCCTCTTCGTGAAGGAGCCCGGGTATGGTGCTATAACGTGGGTATAATCAATATGCTGTGACCACTCCGTCGTCACCCCCTCTCCAGGTCAGGTAGGCCGAGAGGCCTGCACGCACAGCCGCCCTCTGCTCCCTCACAGCAAACCGATGCCTCAGGCGCTCCCAACCCTCTTCTACCTTCAAGCTGGAGGGATGCTAAGGCAGGGCCCTGCCTTCTTCCAACTAAGGGAAAATGGAGTTTATTCTACCCCCTCAGCCCTTCTCCAGGCCACAATGGCTCACAATGCTTGTGGGGCTTGGCAGACTGGCCTGGGCAGGGCTGGCAGTTTGCCTGTCTGTCAGAGTGGTTGTGGCAGGGTCAGTTGGCCCTAATTTGGGCAGTTAATCAGTCCAGGCAGCCCTGGTGTGGGCAGTTAGTCAGAGTGGCCATAGCTGGTTTGTGAGGGCAGCTGTGGGGCTGGGAGTCATGGGAGCAGCCCTGTTGCGGTCAGCCCACAGAGAGTGCGGTCTGGTGGTCCGGCCAGGCGCAGCGTGGTGATGCTCCGTCAGCCTGCAGCGACTCGGCAACCTGTTCCAGCCTCAGCAAGGTCAGAGCCCTTCTTGCAGTCTGTGCTGAAATTGCTGTCTGCCTCCAGGCAGTGCTCCCTGAGGGGTCTGAGTTTGCTGGTGTGTTGGTTTAGCACTTTTTGGGTTTTCCTTCCCTTCATGTGCTGCTGTGCTCATATAGCTGTACAGCCCCGGGCAGTGTAACAGCCCACACGCCTGTGCTTTGCAATAAAAGCAGCGCACGGTAAATACTGCATTAGGTTCAGCCTCTGCTTCCCTCCCTAAAGCACATCACGGGGGCTGGGTTTGCTTTTTGATACTCTCCAAGGGCATTCCTCACTAAGTGCTGATATTCATGTGCTCTTCCATCCTTCCTCCCCATCCCTCTTATTCCCACTCCCTCTCCCACCACGGTAGTGCAGTGCAGGGCAGTTACTGCCATGTTTTCCAGCCCCAACATCCAGGTACTGCCACACTCCTGCCTGCCCTTGCAGGCTGTCTTGTCCAGGAGAAACAACCATGCGAGCTGGCTCCTGGTCCCCTCTGAAAATTTGGCAGGTGTAAAACAAACTTACACGATTCTTATTAGCAGCAGATCCGTAGGGAGGGAGGGGCTGGGGGAGTCTCTCCAACAAAAATAATAGGGGAAGACCAGCTGAGTTGTTGTTGGGTTTGTTTCAGAGGAAGCTGAAGGGTCAGGAAAAAACGCTCCTCGCCTTCTTAGCGAGCTGTGTAACTTCATTATCTCTGACTTAGGGAAAGGAGAGAGCAATGATGGGCAGACGGAGCCATAGGAGGCACTTTACACCGAGTGAAGGGTCTTCCCACAAACAAGTTTTCATCCAGATGGACATGTGGATCAATGTCACTGACTTGTAGTCACCCTTGCAGACAATCCAAACCATTTATTTATTTCACGCCAGCTCTGCTGGCCCGTGGTGACAGATGATCTCATCCCCAAGGACTTCCAGGCTTTTTTTTCCCTTTTTTTCTCCTCCTGTTTTAATTCGAAGTACTAGCATATTGATGAAAGTACTCTTCTTGCCTTCAGTCATTCCCACTTCCACTCTTTTCCATCTAGCAACAATTTTTAGGTTAAGAAGCAAACTCACCTATCATTTGTCAACCCACCAGGCATGTAGTCTCCTGTATCTGTGTTTCTGCCTACATTCACTGCACCCCTGATAAGTGACAGCTACCTTAAAGCAAGGCTTTCTAGCTCCCAACTCCAGAACATTTATTAGGATAAATCCCACTTCCCTTGTTAACACACACCAGCACAGAACCTCAGCACTATAGCAGGACACAAGATGAGTGCTATAAAGTCAATGGCACTTAGAAGTCACAAAGAACCTCAGAGGTTCACATACCTGTAATTTATATTTTTCCCTTTTGTTACTTCCTTCAGTCCCATTTCTGTTCTCCATGTCTGCCCAGATCCTTAGATACCATGTACAGAACATGTAAGCGTATAGGAAGGTCCATATATTATTGGTATATTGTTTGTCAGCCTTCTCCGTGCTTTTCACCACCTTTATTTAGGTGTGTGCCTTTGCTAGTAAGTCAAATGTATTCCTCTATTCGTATTTATTTGGCCATTTGGACCCAGTAAGTACCAGATGAAAGCATTCTGGTACGATTTCCATCTCAAATTAAAGCTTATGGAACAGGGCTTAGAAAGTGCTGAAAGAGCAGCGCTAAATCAGGGCTTTTTAAAGACAAATAAAACAATTAAGTGAGCACATCTGCACGGTGAGCCGAGGAGGGATGAAGATCAGCAAGGAGACTCAGGTCTTGTTTCATGAATAGAAAGGCTTTTCTAATAAAGGATGGTTATTCATGACCTGATTTAGATAGCCTCTAACTCCTCTCTGACTTTGTTTTCACAGCAGAATTTTACCAGCAAATAATGAATTGTTCGTGGTTCCCCCCCCTCCCACTTTATTTATGTAAACATCTTTCAAATGTTGTTTTCTCTGCAGTTCTTGGGAGACTTTTTTCCAGCTCAGGTTTTTAAGCTCAAAAGTGCTTTGTCCTAGCCAGCAGCTGAACTTTTGGGTACTGCCTCAGTTTGATCCTATGTACCAAATATATATTTTTAATGGAAAACAAGCAATCCAGGTTTTTGCATGAGTCAACCATGAATTAATTGGCACTGGGATGATTACCCTTCACTCAACAGAAGTAATGGTACAGGAGCTAATTACAGAGTAGCCTATGTCTCCATTGGGAAGTATTCAGCATCAGGATCTGTCAGGGGCCGGATATGGGATTAAATTGACCGTTTATCTCTTTTGTTATAAAAACTTCTATTTGAATGCGTCAGCAGAGGGTGACATTGTGCAGGTTTGGGAAATATCTGGAGTACCATCAACAAAAACTTTGAAGTCCAAGTGTTTAGAATGGATTAAACTTTAAAGAAAGTAAGTTAGGTTTTGTGAAAATTGATAACAAATTATAAGGAATTATTTTAATGTAGCATTGCTGTGGACTAGGAAAATATTTTAAATGTAAATATCATTATTTCTGTGCCTAAAAATTATTATTTTTATAAATCTAGTCTCATTTTTTTAATATATAAAAATATGTACCTGGTGTACCTTTGTATGTCTTTTTGATGGGAACTTCAGTTTTTGGAAGAGAAACTCTTCTGACCTATGGTAATGTTATTTATTCAGGTGAAATTCTGCAAGAATATAAAATAATACCAATGTTAAATTGCTCTTCTAGTGAAGAAAAAATCTGTATAATTCCTACACGTTTTCCTAAGACTATGGATGGTTTTTAAACCAAGTGTGAATGCTTTTGACCCGGCTGTTGAAACGTGTATACACTGGATTGTGCTGGTGGGCGCTTGTGAACCAGGTACTGCCACGTGCTTTCGTGGCTCTGAGCAGCACCTACCACGGCAAAGGTCTCGTGGAGTTGGTGGGAGTCAAAACCCTTAATGATCAATGCGAGGGGCAGATTATGTGTAGGTACAAAGGGAGTACTCAGTCTCCGCTGGTTTGAGATGGGTGCCTCCACTTAATACTAAGGAGGTGCGGGGCGTGCGCCACGCTTTAGAAGTTTTTCCCAGAAATATCAGCATCTCGCGCAGATCGCAGAGACACAGTGTGCAAAGCGTGCCTTTAAAAGACCCAGTCATGGCCCGCGGGACGAGGTTCAAGGCTTGCTGGAACTTCTTGAGTTGTGTCTGTGTGTGTCAGCTGTCCCCGAGCCCAATACCAAACGGGACAATACAGACAGATAAGATAATGGATGAGAAGGGAGTGGAAAATCTATCCTGTATTCTGGTGGCATTTCTAATAGCGATAGCGCTGGCAGCATTGGACCGAAAAGCGTATCCATCACAAAGGGCTGGTAAGTCCTCTCCAGCTCCCACTGTGACGCTAAAGCCGGTTGCAAATATCCAGCGCGGGGGCCCCTCGCAGTGGGGAGTGGAACGGTGGCTACGTGACCCAGGCCAGCCCCGCCATTCCCAGAATGGGACTTGGCTCCTGCTGCTGCCAATTGGAGCCCAATGCTTGAATATCCCGGTGGGGTTTCTCCCCACCGAAACCAGAGCACATCCAGAGTTAAAATTAATATCCAGGGAGTACGGCCCGGCTCTTCGGCTTGTGTTTTGCTGAGGCTTTGAGTCTAGGTCTGTTGCTTACTCTTCTGACTGTCCTTCTGCATGGTTTATTTTGCATTGTGGAGAAAGTAGGAAAGTTGTTCTGATATCAGCTTGTCTGTTCTGCTGTTTAGAAAACAGTCATTAAACCAAAAAACCACTCTAGTTTTCAAAGGGCACCTTCGAATTTCAAGCCTTTGCTGACCTGTTGGGTTTGCTAGATGGTATCTGGATGCTCTGCTTGCTGGTTAGCAGAGGGGTCTGCCTTGTTACAGCTGCTAACAGCACTGGGGTTGTCTCGTGCAACCCAAGAGCTTGTTCTCTCTGGGATTTTTGAAGCATGAAATGGGAATCTTTAGGCATGGAGGAAAGTGTTGAAGTAAGAAGGGCAGGCTAATCAATTACTTGAATAATATGTTAGAGCTGCGGGTGATATTCAGCAGAGTGATCCCTTGCAAAAAAGGTATGTTTCCACCTAGCCAGGAGTTTGGGACTTGAGGTAGGAGTTATGCAGCACATCTGGCCAGGTGCAAGGAATCAGACCAAGTCACATTTTTTTTTTTTTTTGGTATTATGATCGAAAAAGGATCAACCAGTGGACCCAGCGGCCACCTGGGAGTCAGGACATCCAAATTTTATTTCCAGCATTGACTCAGGCCAGTTAAAATGAATTTCTACTACCTAGTTCCCTCAACTTGTCCTTCTGCCATCCTTTGACCATGTTTGCTTCACTATAGTGTAACCCCCCTGTCTAACCCTAGTTATGGGCTGCAGGAACTACAGAAATATAAATAACAGTTAATACTGTTTCACACTCTGAAACACAGAGAATCTGGACAATTCCGACAACTGCATTTTTGAAGTGTTTCAAATTTCAGGGGGAGGTAATTTCTTAATTTAGCTAAGCCAACTTACCCTATCCCGAGAGGAAAATCTCCATGCTTGCACCCTGAATGTCCTCAGCGTGCAGAATGAAATTATTTACCAGCTGAAGAAGTATGAATATCAAAAGGTTCATTAAACATTCCAGCTAATTTTCTCTGGTCTGTAAAATTTGGTTGGGAAGAAGGGGTGGATGAAAGGAGTTAGGCTTTTGCATGGTCAGTGCTCAGCTTTCAAAACTCTACATGGCGTGGAACTAACTTACGTATTACCGGGCCCCTTGAAGGGTGAGCGATTCTCATGTGGGCTCCTCAGTAGCTGGAAAAATATTTTTCCTGTGACACTTTGTGCACTTGCTCTGACCGTTCAAGCTGAGGGTGAGAATTTTCGCAGTACCAACCCTTGGCTCTCTCGATTTCTGTGGCTGGCAAAGGGCAAATGGTAAAAACTGAATTAACTCAAGACCAGAGACATCTGCAAAGATCCCAGAGCTATTGGCCACATGTAGGAGTGGAATAAAAAAAGTACAAGAGCTTTTCAATGTCTTCTCAAAACGCAGCTTCATCTTGAAAGGAAGTTGCTACTTAATGAAAAAAAAATTTTAATCAAATAATTTGAAAACAAAGCAAGATTTTTTAAAAATTTCAGCTCAGCTGAAATGTTTCTACTACCTTAGATTAAAATATTTTGATTCTTATTTTTAAAAGAGGAAACAAACAGCGCAGTCAAACAGAAATTACTTAAGGCTATGCTGAAACACTCTCGCCTCCCTGCATTTGGGGGATTCAGCTGTCAAACTGGAAAACTCAAGATCTGCACAGGTCTAATCAAAATAGGTCTCGTGGCAGAAATACCTGTTCCCATCTGTGACTGACAGGCGAAAACATGATTCTCCGCATATCCAGTCTCTCCGTCTGGCAAGAGCAGAGCTCTGCTGTACACATCTTTCTGGTTTTAAGGATGGCGGGAAATGTTTTTGACTTTGCTCCTCATCTTGAATGCCTAAGCACAAAGTAGTTGTGAAAGTTTTCAGCTTAGGCTGTGTGTCTGTCAGGGCACAGTTGTCTCATAGGATCACGATCCAAGAGGGAGATAGATCTTCGGAAGCTCCTGAAAGATGTTATGTTATGTTTTAAAATACTTAAATACCTCCTTGTTATGTTTTAAAATACCTAAAGAATGGAGTGATGTATCCTGAGAAATACTTGGCAGATAGACCCCATGGAATATCACACACCTATAGCCATTTACCTCCTGAAAAAGCTCCTCTATAGGGCTGGAGACTTTGAAGCTTACTTCTGTCTTGATCGTGGCTTTGTGTGAGAGTTGTGTCCTGCCTTCATCAGGGCTAAAGGACATGTTCAGCACAGGTCTGTTCTGGTGCTGGGATTTGCCTCCTCCCCACTCCCTTTTAGAGGAATTGGCATTTGAGGCTCCAAGGATTTAATTTGGACAAAATATGTTCTAACCTTTACTGCAAAAATAAAACTTCAGAGCTGTGACCTGAGTGGAAATGGAGACTGTGGACATTATGTAGTCTTCAGAGAGCCTGGCTGGGCTCTGAGCTTAACAGTTCAGTTCCCATGGAGTCAGCTGGCTCTTTTATATCTGCTGGGCATGTTCACTCTGGAACCTAGTGATGGAAAGCGTCAGCAGAGGAAAACGTTTTGTAGCCAGCACTGACTGACATGAAAGGTCACCAGTACTTGTACCATGGTGCTGTGCCTACTCTTCTGGGAAAACATCTTGTGACAGTGTCAGAAGTGGCAAAAAAATTTGCTGGTGGGCTTCAGTGTCCCATCAGCAAAAGGTACAGGCAAATGACACTCATCTTGCCCGGCTTGTCACTCTGGGCTGGAAGTTGTGCTGGCAGCACGGCTGAGGCTCTGTCACTGGGTGCCTGTCAGCACTGTCACACAGTAACGGCAGTGTGTGAAGAGGTAGTGTATTTGCTCACTTGTGCAAATACACTTCCTGAAGCAAGTGTTGGCCAAGCAGGAGGCAGGATGCAATAGCAAGCAGGTGAGCCAGGATTCAGGTTTGGCTGTCAGGGTCCCATCCAGTTTGGTCCTCAAGGACAATCCCTGTCCCAGAACCTGTAGTGGAAGCTGTCATAGAAGCCTGTGTGCCTCTTGTCCTCACTGCCGCCCAAGAAAAGGGAAAGGGCACAGAACAGTTACTGAGACAGCAGGTAGCAGATCTGTAATGGTGCCTCTTTTTTTGGCTGCCTTGCCCCTAGCTTGTGCTAGCACAGCCCCCTCGCCCGTCGACCTCATCTTGCTCTGAGCCACCTCCTCCCCCTCCTCTTCACCCCAAGCTTATTTCCCGGCCGCTGGAGAGTTTAATATTCAAGCCGTACCTTCCACATGAGCTGTGCTGAAGAGTTGACGTGTCGGAGTTTATTGATATCACATCGGGCTGCACAGGGCTGTCAGCTGCACATTCAGCCCTCAGCGACCCCCTAAGGTGCGGGCTCTGGCAGCTCTAAAGGAATCTGCACAAAAACGCCTTTTTGTTTTGTCCAAGGTGAGACAATGCGAACAGGGCCCTGCACCAGATGACAGGGCTGATAAAGGACCAAGCGGCGCAGGGATATCTTTCTTTCTTTTCACTCCTTCATTCAATCCTTCTTTCTGTCACTTGCATTCTCTCCTCCCTATACTTTTCTTTCTTCTCTTTCTTCTCCCGGCTCGGCTAGCAGAGAGCAGCAGAGACAAGCAGAGGGGTTCAATTGCAGGCGAATGTCACAGTCCAGCTTCTCAACACATTTTCAACGGCAGCCGGAGTTGCTGTTGGCCAACTTGATGAGGGGCACGCTCTGCTTGCGGGTCCTTTTCTCCCGGAGCTCTTTACAGTCACGTACTTCGGTGTTTTCTCCGTGGGCTGAAATTAATGTAAAGCTGTGAGTGTTTGTGTGTGTTGGGAGGAAAGTAGGCAGGGGAGGGGCGTAAATACAGAGAGAAAGATGGAGGAGCTGGCAGTAGAGGGAACTGGAAAGCAGTTGAAGTAGCAGTGGAGCAGGAGAGGATGTGTGTATATACACACACATAGGCACATATACATATTGTGTGTGTACATACGTAAGTTAAAAAGCACAAGGACACAGGAAAGGAAGCAAAAGAGGGGCAAAAGAATCAGATGTTCTCCAAGGACAACTGCCTTAATGACCTCTGCTGCATCCCTCTGTTTTCACAGACACGGCAGAGGACAAAGTAAGGGAAGTGGTTGCTCGTGCCCGCTCTCGCACACCTCTTGGCTTCAGGCGGTCAGTCTGACATTCAGATAAATGAAGCAGGGCTTGCAAACAGCAGGAGGAATGTGTTTCTCATGTGTGGTTAAGTGGTCTCTGGTGCCTCATTCTCACGGGCTGGTTTTTCAGGATTGGGAAAGGTTTATGAGGTTAAATTTGTTTATCTTTCCTGAAAGAGTCTTATATTGAAAGGTCTTTAACTCGATGTATCCAGCCAGGGAGGCCCAGTGCTGGAACAGCAGAGGAACTACAGGACAAGATTAAGGGCCGTTGGCAGAGCTATATAGGGGTTTAGGATGGAAATAAAAGAGGGTGTTGCAAATTGGGATGGAGGAGCAATGATAGAGCTGTGCAGGGACCCTGGGGTAAGAATAGCAAGGCAGCTATCGGCCAAGATTGAGATGTGCTGGCAGAGCTCATGGGGCCCAGAACTGGAACAGAAGGGGTGGCAGTACTTCAAGTACATGAGCAGAGCGGTGCTGGGACAAAGCCAGGGGGAGCAGAGGTTGTCACAACCGAGAAACTGTGAAACTTGGACTTGTGTGCCTTTCTCCCATGCTAGACACCTGAGATGGCATGCCCATGCATACGTGACATGCTGATGAACATGTTACGCCGAGTGGATTCCAGCCTAGAGCTGGAGAAAGGTAACTTCTGCTTAGGTATCACCCTGTGGGGTTTCTGGGATTGAGTCTGGGATAGAAGCACACATATTTCTCAAGATGAGAAGTGAGCTATAAGGGTAAAACTGCCCAGAGATGCCTGTCACCTGGCTGGGGTCGGTTCTGAGCCTTTCTCCTGTGGATCTGAGTGTTATTTTCACAAAGGTGTTTGAATAGTACAGTGTCTTTTCTATTACGGTATTTGTACCTCCAGACACCCTCGGACGGTGGTTGTAACGCCATGTGGGCTGCGGTTAGATCTTGTATTGTGCTCAGAATGCGGAGGCAAACCGCTGTAACAGGCTCCTGGAAGTTCACCCCCTTACTACAGCAGCTGTGATGTTATGTAGGCTCCTGTGGGGGAAAATGGGCATGGCTGGAGTGCACAGAGTGGGATTACAGCAGGCTGGGCATCACTGGGGTCTCTTTGCATCTCCTGGGTCCTAGCTGGGGCTTCAGCTGGGTCGAGGCATGACATGAACTTAGTGGGTGAGAGTCAGGGGCTCAGGATGAGCTCTGTACCTCAGTACCTCTGCCAGGATCAGCACTGAAACAGAAGTGACTACCAAGCTAAGCGTGTACATTTAATTCTACCCATTGTTCAGCCTCTCACCATTTTTTCAGCCCCATGTACACACTAGTCCTCCTTGCCTGGATAAAGGGCCTGGCTTTGTGTGCTGTAGGCCAGGTAATCTGTCCTGGGCTTGCCTGTTCTTTGACTCGTCAGTCAAGGTGGTTATCAAAGGATCAGCTCTCCCATCCTTAATGCTAGCAGGCTTCCAGCATCCTGGGCACCCATGCCCAGTTCTCCTGTGCAGCTCAGGCCCTTGAGTGTTTGCGCTGCTCCATCAACTTCCCTACGTCTATGAGAAATTCTTTTAAGGGAACTGGAGAGATGAAGCTGAAAAGGGAAGAAAGCAAAAAGGGGAAAACTACAGAGAAAATGAGCAGAGCTTTTCTTCTCCCTGCTTCTTTATTCGCCCTGTATCCCAGCTGGTCTCCCTTTGCTTCCCAATTCTGGGAGCCGTATTGATGCCTCTCTAACTACATCGTTTCAATTCAAGTAAAGGAGCCAGCAAGCCTCTGCGGTCCCTTTCGTGCAGCCCTCCGCTGGATCCTGCGCCTGCCGCAAGCACGCGGCTATGAATATTGAAGTGAAAAAGGGGCCTTTTATGGACTTCACAGATGTGCTGGGGAGTTGGGGCAGGCCTCATTACCTCGGGGTTCTTTAAAAGGCCAAACAAAAGCCAGAAGAAAGAGAAAAAGGGAGGCGAGAACTAGAAAAAAGTTGAAAGAAAAGAAAAGACGACTGGAGTTGATGGATATTCCATCTGTTTATGTTCAGGCCAGTGCTGGGAATTAACAAAGGCTGTTGGAGACATAGGCTGTCTTTTGCCCTCCCTCCCTCCCTATCTTCCTCCAAATGTTCTGGATGATTTGGTTTTGTTCACCACTCGCAAGGAACAGAATATGTTGTGTTTTTTGTGACCATGTGTCTTTGCGTGGGGGCACTGCAGCTGGTACCCACGCTGCCAGACCCTGATTTGCGGTAGGATTTGCTGGGGCTCTGATGTCTCTTACTACTTTCACATGCAGAGTAGATGGAGCCTTGGGGGCCAGGTCCCTCCCCCAAGATAAATGAGTGCAGCTTCTTGGCTTTTGCCAGAACTGCACCGGTGTACATCAGCAAAGGAGTTTGCTTGGCCTGTATGCGTGGCATGGATTATGAAGGAGCATCTGGTTAGGGATGCAGTTCCTTCTTCTTTGTGAGCTTGGAAAAGCTTTCATCTAGTTTAGCTTCCAGCTCCAAGGCAAAGGTACGTTCCCAACCTGAATGGAGTTACCTGTAACAGCTGCAATTGATAGAGAAATACAGAGCGCTCTTCATTCCATGCAAGTCCTCATATTGGCAAGAGGCGTTTGGTGATTGGATGACTGTTCCAAGGAAAACAGGGTGTCTCCAGCTTTTTCTTTCCAAAATAATCTTGTAGTCCTTCACTTGCAATTGTGCTTATGAATCCAGCTAGAATTGACCCAAAAACCAAAGGTCCTCATTCAAGGAGATGTAAAGATTTTATAGTGGAAAATGCAGGTGAAGTTTGGGCCTCTGTGCATCCCAAACTGGCACTCTAACCAAAGAGAAGTTTATATTATTTTGTTTAGAGGCATATATGTATTTCATGGCCAAGTGCTAGGTGAGATACTCCTGTATAAGAATTTTCTTAAAATCCCCAAACTGATCCATGAGTTAGGAGGCAAATTCTGGCAGAGCTGGCAGGAAAATAAATGTGGAGTGAGTGCTCAGGGAAGTAGGACAGCCAGAACCAGCACTTTTGAGTCTTCAAGCCCAGCATGTGAAAGTGTGGCTCCTCCTGGGTGAATCTTTGGGATTCGGATATGGAGAAATTGTTGGATAGCACGTTCCAAACCAGAAGGGATTGCATGGTCCTCGCCATGGTCATCCCTCTGGCTGGCTATGTCCCGTCACCCACGCATGGGGAGGTGCGCACGTTTGGATACCTTTTGCATATGCTCCCATTTAATCTATTAAACCTCCAGCTTTCCTTCCTCCCTCCTTCCTACAGCTTCTCTTTTCACATATGATCTTGCTCATTCAGTAGAGATCTTGACATGAGGGAATTATCCAGCTGTGAAACACCTCTGTCTTTGGCCCCCCCTCCCTTTTCTGTATTCCTCCCAGACAGACACACGCACACTATCTCTGCCTCCCTGTTCAAGAGCATCAGCTCCACTGTGAGTATTATTTCCAAGTTGTAAAGCTCATAATGGACATTACCTCAGTCTGTGGTTTGGTTACAGCTGGCCAGTTCAGTGCCTGAATTAAAAGGAAAAAAAAAAAAAAAAGAAAAATACCCAAACCTTTATCTCCCAAGGCCCCCACGCTAATGCTTTGCTGAACACTGCAGCCCCCAGCTGAGCTGTAAATGACTTTTTCATTTTCCTAGGCCTGCTACCCGGTCTGTTTGGTATTCAAGAGCACCCCACCAACAGGCACTGTCATTCTGCTTGGGCTGAATTACTTGATTAAAACGCATATCAACTATTATGTGATTCGCTTTCTGCTGCTGCTCCACACCACAGCCCTCTAAACTATGTTAAACTGTAATACAGCTGTGCAGGCATGAGCAAATGCTGGAGAATGGGGAGTTTACAGGTTGGAGAGAGGAGGGAGGGGGAAATCCAAGCTTTATTGTATGTGCTCTGTCGATTGTTGTGTTTTTGTGTCTGGGAATGTGCAGGGGAAGAGGGGTGAGAGATGAATTTGACACACCCCTGTCTCCCCTTTGCAGTCCCACCTGCTGTTGAACAGGTCTGGAGGTGAGCGGGGGTTATTCTGCACACACATATACACCTCTCTCTCACTGTGAACTCAGGACTTCATCATTTTCCAAGAGGAGAGAGAAAAAGGTGTTCTGGTTTTCACGTTGGAAAGACAAACCGAGTCAATACAATTCTGTGCTTGCAATGCTGCCGCTGTGTCGCCCTTCTCTAGCGCTTTTCATAGTCTTGTTTGCATTTTGATGGGTTTTGTTTGCTTTCTGCCAGAGGGAAAGGCAGATGTGAAGAAGTCAGAGAGAGTTTCAGCTCTTGCTTCTGACGCTGTTGACTGCAGGGTCCAGCACAGGGACATGCTCTGTGAATAAATGGCTGCATCTCGGTGATCCTTGTTAATCCCACATCCTTCTGGGGGAGTAGAAAGCACGAGGTGTGCAGTCCCACCCTTCCTGCTCCACAGATGTGCTATAGCTGAGGTCCATGTCAAGGATCTCACCTATAATATATCTTCTTATCTGAGGCCCTCATGATAATGTGACTCCATTTATTAAGGCAATGTCAGGTAGCAAAATCATCGTGTGGCAGGTGAAGCCTGCCCTTTTCAAGGTCGTTGAGAGACTCTTTAATTGTCCTCCAGCATAAAATACCTTGAAGCTATTTTATGCACTGGAAAAAAGTGGATGCATAGGTTTATGCCAGGGCTGTTGGAGCCACCAAGCACGACGGCTTTGGTGGATGGACAGCGTTGTGAAGAAGAGGGGACCTGGTGTGGGGCTGCTCAGATCTTGCTGGTATCTTCCAAGTGAGATTGTCTTCTTTCCTGCCATTAAATCCAAGTTCCCTGGTGACTGCATTAGCTTCCCAGCCAGTCACCTCCAGATCTGGTTTTGTGGAGCATTGAGCAGTATCCGGGTGAGTTTCCTAAAGCTAGTTGTAGCACAAAAGGTGTAGTTATAGCTAAGCCATTCACAAAACCATTCCCTTCCCCCTCTTCATCTCTCCTCTTCCAAACACATTTAATTTTTAGGATGGTGCAGCTGGGAGCAAGAGAGAAAGAGAGAGAGGAAATGAGATGAGAAATACTGAAGGAGAGAATGTGCAGCTCCCCTTTACCCTCTAACAAAATCCGATCCCCACTTTAATGAATGCGTTTTCATGTCTGGTCCTGTCTGCCAATCCTTCCAGACGGCACCAAGGTGCTTCAAGACAAGGCAGCAGGTCCTTGTAGAGCATCAAGGGCTCAGTCTGAGCCTGGAGGGTCTTGTTGTGGCCGATTCCACCTAATCCTGTTGATTAATTTAACTCCAGGGCTAAGAGGCGCCCAGAAGCTGTGAATGGAGGTGGAGGGGAGAAAGGAGGAGGGGGAGGAAGGGAACTAGGGGAGTGAAGAGAATGGGGAGAAGGAGGACACATCCAGCCCATAATTAGGGAGGGTTTTTCTTGTTCCTTTCCTCGAGTGCCAGTCTATTTCTGTTCCTTTCAAACCCCTGCAAAGAGCTCTGCCCAGCTCTTGCTAATTGTACCCCAACCTGAATCAGCAGAATTATTCAGGAATGTGAGTTTGTGGGCCATAATTTACACATTTCCCCATGCTAGAATGGGTCCCAGGACAAGCCCAGGCTTATATTTGTCACCTTTCCTATGCCATCCTCCCCATGCACCTGCGCACGTGCCATGGCTGTACTCATTTCCATGGGGAGAAAGAACCAGTTTCAGCAGTTTTCCCCAGCTCGTCCTCCCTGAAGACGTGGGGCTTGACACTGGTGCATGCAAACCTTCAGCAAGTACCATCTCTTCCCCCATCACGAGCTGTGTTGGATCTCTGCCCCAGGAAAGTACCTGGGCATTTGAATAGCACCCTCTGAGCAGAAGGGAGAGCTTATGAATTTTCACACTGGCAATCTTTTTCATTCCCATAATGAAACCTATGTCTTTTTATTTCTAAGAGCGTTGCAAAGCAAAGAGATTTGAGCAGTTTGCACTTTTATTTCTGAGCTACAGAGCACTTAGGCTAAATAATAAAGATGGAATTGCTGTAAAAACAAAACTAGAGGGATCAGTGTGTGTGTCCTCTAATAACACTCACTTTTGTCTTAGTTTTTCCTTTTCTCTGACTTGTCCTCCCGTGAGATTTTTCCCT
>NW_010258605.1:25752-51192 GCF_000690775.1 Eurypyga helias
AGTCTTCAGCCACTATGATATCCTATGGGAGCTGCATACTGGACAGCTAGCTGTTTCCCATCCTTCATCACAACTAAGGGCTGGTAAGCCACACAAGAAGCTGCTGCTAGATATTTCTCCACCTTCGTATTTACAGGGTGTTCATTGCTGCCCGTGCTGAGTAAGTGTAAAATGCTACCAGCACACGCTAACGATGATTTCTACGGCAATTGCCCAGTTGTACTGGAGGCTGCAAACTGGGATTCGCCCCTGCTCATGCTGCTGGCAGTGCTAAACATCCTTTTTTCACACAAGGATGTGGGGCAAAAAGCAAAGCGTTCCAGTTTTGGATGAATCTCCCTGGATTTGCCTAGCAAGTCCTGCTACTTACTCCTGCAGCTTTGTAAACCTCATTGCACAGAAACTTTGTAGAGATGATGGCAGTGTTTGTTCCAGCAGGTTTCAGCTGTTTGGGAATGGAAAAGACCTTTTAGATCCTTGAGTTGCATCTTAGACAGGTAAGGGAAGCTGTCCCCTGATAACAGGGATGCAATAGATAATAGGCTAGTGCTGCAGCCTGTCTCAGCTGAAAACCGTTCTATATTATTTAATGAATCTGTGTCTGACAGCAGCAGCTGCAGCGTACTGAGGCCAGCTGGTTCCAGACATGTCCTGGGATTTTTCCTCCTCTCTTGGTTTCATCTTTGTAGTCGGGTTGTTGGAGCCTCGGACTTGGCACGGGGAGCTGTGGCTTCTTTTCCCAGCCTTGCTCCTGACTCACAGGGTTGACCGTAGGTGGGTGACTTCCGCGATCCCTGCCACGGTTGTAAAATGGAGATAATGCCGGTTGGGAGCTGTTTGGAGTCTTGCGGATAGAAAGTGTTACGTCAGTTTATATCGCAAGGTTTGGCTTTCTACCTTTGCAACCCTGTAGCCAGCATGGCCAACACAGATGCTGGTGCTGCTGCGATGAGATTGCTACTCATGACAATCAGTTGTCCGCTACCAAAACTTTGTGGCCACTTCAGGGATCCTTAATTAGGAGCATAAAGCTATTGAAGAAAATTGGGCTGTTTTCCCTCCCAGGCTTTTGCAGAAAAAAAAAAAAAAGTGAGCAAAGTGAAGTGTGGGAGATGAAACATGGTACAGATCCTTTCTAGGCCTTTTTTTCCTCACCTGGGGAGATATCAGATCCTGGGTGTCTTGTACACTGAGTAGCAGTTGGACCAAGCAAGAGGACTGGCTGTAGGGAGATGTTACAGCATTGCTATCAAGTGGCCAAGAGAAGACTTAGATCTTAAAATGTCATTTTGACGTTGCTGTCACCATAGCACTTGCCAAGCAGGTTGGGGCTTCGTTGCCCCAGGCGTGAAACATGCTGCAAATGACAATTCCTGTGCTAAAGAGCTCACAGGCTGAAAGTTGCTGCTAAGCATGCATACTTATTACATGGAAATGCTTATTTACTGTAAAGAAATATGCTCAGCTGAGAGTTAAATGACATTTCACCTGGTGTATTTTCCTTCCCCTTCCTCACACTGGCCCTCTCACAGCCTGGACCCAAGCATACCTCCATCCTTACTTTTTTTCATATCAAGTTTTTCCAGAAAAGATACTAATTAAACCAATAATAGTCAGTTACTTAAGTGATTAACTTAAAGACATTTACTGTATGCTATAGGTTTCCAGATGTGCTTTTGCACAGCATGGTACTCCAAGGTCCAGATGTGCTTCTACCTGCCCCGAGTCATCTGGGGTCCAGATGTAGAGGGCTGTGACTTTCAAGTACAGATGTTCTTCTGACACCACTTGAGATTCTAGACCTTCTCTGAAAATGGACAAACCCAAAAAGCTAGTTCACTAACACATTTCTGCTGTGTACAGTAGAACTATCTTTAAACTGTGTGACAGATGCTGCTCCTCTGAGGTCAACAGTGAGTTTCCTGACTTCAGTGAGAATTAAACAGTTCTTGTATTAAAAAGATGAACATGTGTAAAGACCCTGTGTATTGGTAAGCCAGACCTAGAAGAAGAGAAAACCTCTTAAGAGGCTATTTTTCCCCCCAGAACAAGCCATCCACTCCTGCAGCAGAGTTTCTGACTCCAGCACAACTGTAGCTAGCTGAGTTACAACACCGCATCTTCCCCGTGAAGCCCCAAGACATAAAAGCATTTTTGTATTGCAGCAAGCTGAATGCGATGGCATTTTGTGGTGATCTCAGTATAAACAAGTGAGGCCCGATGGGATATTTGCCTCATACTCCTCAAACTGCCGCTGCTCTCGAGCAGCTGTTGGGGAAGTCACAGCTGCCGTTCCCAGCTCTGAAAAGAATAAGGCAGATTTTTGGAGGATGATAGTATAGAAGTAGAACAAAAAGCAAGGACTGAAAAACACTATTAGTAATTTTAGGGAACTTTATCGTCACGATAGGCACATGTAAGTCTTGCTTTAAACCTGTATCAGCAAAGGTTTACTCAAAAGAAAAAACATTTCTCAGTGAGCACAGTATTTAAGCAGATTCTGGCTCTGTCTGCACTTACTCTGAAAGATAGCACTCAAGCTTGGTAGGAAAAGAAGTAAATTCACATTTAATGAGTCCCCTATTTTCATGAGAGAGAAGGAAAAAGTGACAAGAGGCCAGATCTATCACCTAGCTGAAAGGTTTCATATATCATATTCTTCCTTCTCTGCTGCCATGAACCAGTGGCACATTTTTCACTGTTCCAAAGGCAGACATAAAGTTTTGGCCTGGCTGGGATCCTCCATACATCAACATCTGCACCACAGGGAACCGATAACCTGCACATCGCACATCTTTGAAACCCAAGCTTCGCCCCATGCGAGGCCTCTGGCACACACTAGACAGAGCTGACACTATTCTTGGTGAGTCACCTCTAAAATCCACAGTGAATATCAATGTGTAGTGCCTTCTGCCTTAAGTCCAGACAAAACATGAGCAAAACTGGGCTTACTTATTCCATCTATACTTACCCAGGTTTGAGAAGGGCCTCAGGGGACATCAAATGTGGTGCTGGGCTCAAGGCAGGGAGAAGGGAAAGGCAGAGGTCCCGGGCAATGAAGGTGAAGGAAATTAGTGACCAATTAGATGTTGGTGAAGGACTTCCATGACATTTAATGCTGTAGGAGTCTGGCCTTGTACAAAACTCCTGTTGAAATCTGGGAATTGAGGAGAAGAGGGACTGTATCCTGTGGGATGCCCAACCTACAGGTGATGGAGAGCTGGAAATATTTTTCCCAGCTATATAAATTCCAGATTTTTCTGTTTTTCTTTCTAAGGTCGCTTAAAATTGATATCTTAAACACCGATACTTGACAAAATGCAAGAGGAAATTAGGCTGCACAAGGCAAAACATCGTGTATTGACATTTGTATGCGCTCATTTCAGCTTCTCAATTTTTTCAGTGTAAAATATGCAACTCTGAAATGTTAATTTCAAATAGAAAATGGAAATTTCTTGAAATAACTTAGTCAACAACGGGAAGTTCATTCACTGTGACAATTTCAGTAGTGGACTTTGAACCATTCCTTTCCTGCTAACAGTTCTGATTTTGATAGGTGGGCTTTTTACAACATGGGGGAAAAATAACAGGAAACTACAGATATAGTAGAAAACTGGTGGATGTATTTATTACACATGGACAGAGTATTTGTTTTGATGGACACCATCCCAGTAAATCTGAGATTACTTTGCTGGGCTGCGTAACTCTTCCAACAGCCTTTCTCCCTCTCTTTTAACCATGCAAGCCTCATCTCCCACTTCTTTCCCACCCCAGGGAACAGACTGGACGAAGGCTCTGACGTTGAATCCGAACCAGACCTGCCTTTGAAGCGCAAGCAACGTCGCAGTCGAACCACTTTCACGGCGGAGCAGCTGGAGGAGCTGGAGAAGGCCTTCGAGAGAACCCACTACCCAGACATCTACACACGGGAGGAGCTAGCTCAGAGAACCAAGCTCACCGAGGCCCGAGTTCAGGTAAGGACTAGAGCCACTGCAGGGTCGAGTCAGCCTGGGGGCACAGCTTCTTGTTTCCCTTGGGAAACAGCCTCTGGGGATGAGGGTGTTGAAAGGTGGTAGTGTGGATATGCCTCTTCTCTGGGGCCACATTCACAAGGATCTGAGACTTAAATCCAGTTCTGCAGATTCCCACGTTCCCATGGATTTGCAGATACACCATTTGGATTTGGCCCATGGCAGAGGTACCAGCTGGAGGGTTTCCATCCAGGTTGGGACCAGGAGCCAAACTTTCCCTAACTTGGCAAGGCATTTAGCTCTGTTTTCTGTTTGAGGAAATTCCTCCATTTGCAGAGGAGGAAGCAGTGTGTGTCTCTGTTTGTATTTGGCGTTTTAGGAGAAATCACAGCATTTACCAACCTTGCCCAAGGGAGAGGATCATATTTTGCAAAGTTTGCAAGTTCTGTGTGTGAATTTTCATAAAACTTTTCTTTCCCTCAATCTCCAGAGAGCACAAAAAGGGCGGGGGGAGGGAAGAAGAGGGGAGGAGCAGGAAGGGAGGGTTTGGAGCCGGGGGACTCTGACATCTACACGATTAATAGCCCTTGTGGGAACTCCACACAGAGACCCTTATGTCTTCCAGATAAAGGCTGGGTCAGCAGTGTGTGCAAACACGCAGAGGGATAAGGAGTGTGAACAGATCGGGGGGTATAATAGAGTCCCTTGGGGAAGGGGAAGGAAAGGGGGAGGGATTGGGGATTATGCTGGGTTAAAGAAGTGAAATGGAGACCCCAGCAGTCCGTCCTCCGTGTGCCCAGTGCGATTAGGTTTCAGGCTAAGCACAGGGGTCCCTGTGCATGCAGCCAAGGGTTGAATCGTGGGCACTTAGAGATGAGGGAAAGACTACCCCAGGCTTGTGACAAGGAAACAGTCAGTCAATTAACCAGCTCTTCCAAAACAAAACAGGGATTTTTTGTTCTGCTCTTCTCAGGGTAATGAGCTTGATGTATTCTCTCCGAAGCCAAAACTGCCAAAAGTTTTTGCTGTTTTCCCCCAGCTGTCTGGGAATGGACATTTCTCCCTGCTCCTGGGACATTCACTGGTTAAGGACTTTTCCCATTAGCCTGCTTTCCCAAAGAAGCGTTAAGCTTGTCACAGCACTGCAGCAGATGTCCTCTCACCTTCCTCCAGCTTTGCCTTGGGAGATACTGGATTTTCCTGAATCCATCATCCCTCAAGATTTGGCTTTGGAAACTGCAACAAGGAACTCTAGGAAGCTTTAAACTGCTTGTAGTTTCGATCTTAGCCAAAAGACCATGCCAGAGTATTCAACAGTAGTAATGTTAATTTGCTAGCCATGTGGGTTCATAGATAGATGGAGCCTGGGAAAGTGGCTAATTAAGGTGACTAAGCTACCAAAAGTTGGAATGTCTGAATTCCTTCATTTTTGTTTTCCATATTCTATTTCTGAAGGCTCTTAATTGTGTAGATGGATATAAGATGTTAAGGGGGGAATAAAAAGAGATGTTTCTGTGGCAAACAGACTCAACAAAAAGGAGTTTCAAGAACAGAGTTTAGGTAACACCTTTTTATGGAGTGAGAGAAGCCTGTGTTGGATGAGCCGTGCTGTGGGGATGCTGGAGAGGAGGAGAAAATCCCTGAAGTGCCAGGGAGTGCAAAACCCAGAGGCAGGTTCTCTCTTTTCCAAGGCACTCTGACCTCACTGTGACAAGGCTGGGAGAAAGGAGGGAGGCAAAAACAGAAAGGGAAAGCTAAATAAATAAATAAAGAGAACCTTTCCCTTGTTTCAAGCTGTGATTTCCGAATCCCCCTACTTGCTCCCAGGCAGCTTGTGTGGAGGTTCTTGCCAGGGCTCTAGTAGCAGCTGTTCTCCGAGGCACATTCCTGATGGCTTTCTCATTCCAACATCCTGGCAGAGTCAGCTTCTTCCCACCACTTTTAAGCCTGCCGCCCCTTGTAAAATTTTCTGGATATCAGAGCAGATCTTTTACTGGCTCTCGGGACCTACAAACATTAGTCAATCAAGTTCTTGTGGGGAAAAAAAAAAAAAAAGCCACACACATCCACACATGTACCCATCCAGCAGGCAATTTTCTACCACCTCATAGGCTTGCTTCTGTCTCAACAGATTTTTTAAGGCCAAGAGACGTGCTTTGGATTAAAGATGGCTGTAATAACAGTAGGGCCAGATGAGATCAGGGTTTCTGGGTGTTAAGGGCCATGCCAGCATCCACCCATCTATCTTGTCTCCAAAAGCTTATCGTGTTATTATGGAAAATGGGAGGTAGACATGTGAAAGTACTTTGTCATCCATAGTCACAAAAGAGACTCGAGAGCAGCCTTCACCGCTCCTCGATGTCTGGTCATTGCTTCATCCATCTTCTGGACCCCAGTGCTGCCTGTCTGCTGCACGGCCATGGCTAGATGGGGCCCAGATCACACCCAGGTCTCTGAATCACAGCTTGGGTGTTGTTCTCAGGCCTCCTTACTCTGTGTAGACAGCACCCCTGCACTAGCATCCTATTTTGTTAATCACTGTACAAGCACTGACCCCAAATAAGCGTGCCTGTCTATCACTCTGCTTCTTTTTCCTCCTCACCTCTCTGCTTTACCATGTGAAAGGTGAACTTACCTAAGTCTCATTTGTTCTCTCACACCTGAGGATTCATGTACCATAATCTCTTTCATGTGAAAAGCTGATAGCTCTGTTAAACTTCATTGGCAGGCCTCGGAGTCTGGCTGGTCACGCAGCTGTCCAGCTAAGTGGAAGTTTGACACGTTGACAGCTAGTAAAATTCACAAGCTGAACAACAAGTGGGGGTGGTGGTGGGAAGCAGTTCCAAGCTCCGGTTTCTCATCTGTTAGGAAGATCACGGGAGGGTGAGCAATATTTTTGCAAGGTCACTGCCGTGTCTGTGTGGTTGAGACGCAGGATTCCAGCATTCAGACTTCAGCACACCCAAAGGTACGAGCTATTATCCCAAACTGGGCATAGCCAGGGACAAGACTGCTGTGGATTTCCGGAAGGATCAGGATTACAGTGCCAAACCCACGACCAGCAAGGCCACCAGTGGAAATTCCCACTGCCTTGTTTTGGTGCAAGCAATGTCTTGACTCCTGTGTCCACACTAATTGTCCAGTACTGAACAAATTCTTGCCCATCTGCAATCTCCCATTCCTACCCTTCCAGAAAAAAAGCGTTGAATGCCAAGAATTCACGGGTTTAAAAACTGTCTAACAGCTAAGCAATTCATGTTGCTAATTTAATGGAGGCTTTGATTTTGATCTTGAATGTATTTTGGGGTTTTACATCATTTTTTGCAATTATCTAACTGATGATGTCAAAGATTTATATGGAAAAAAGCCTCCTTTCACAGGATTCTGTGATAATTTTGAAACTTTCCTCCATGGCATTTCTAGAGAAGGGACATTTTTCAGAACAACCCTTTTCTCTTAAACAGATTAGCTTTGTCAGTAGAGTGTTTTTCGTTAGGAAAATAGTTTTGTTGGGAAATTCATGTAGAAATGACTTCTCAAAGTAGTGCCAATGTCAAAAGAGACATCAGATCCAGGAGTCATGGGCGTAGGGAGCTGAAGCTAATCCTTCTCCTAGATGATCCCATTTGTGGATCTGTTTACTCAAATGTGTTGCAATTTTAAGGCTAGTTACCAACAAACACCTGTGCTTATTTCCGTTTTTTACTTGAATGATACCAAAAGAAAGGCGTATAAGATAAAAACAAAGCAGTGCATGTGCCCAAATTGTCCTCTGGTCAGCACCACAATCCTAAATAATAGAATCTTAGAATCACAGACTGGTTTGGGTTGGAAGGGACCTTAAAGATCACCCAGTTCCACCCCCCCTGCCATGGGCAGGGACACCTTCCACTAGACCAGGTTGCTCCAAGCCTCATCCAGCCTGGCCTTGAAGACAGCCAGGGATGGGGGAAAAATCACTTAAAAATCTGTGCTCTGAATGTGTTTTTCATAAATAGCCTTTGGTGCATAGGTTCCCGTGCAAGCAGCCCGTCTCCATTTTCCCTGGTGCTATAATGAGTCAGATGTGGCAGGCTCTAAAGCATTATTTTAAAAAGGTTTTCCAGAAAATTATTCCCAAAAAATCGATGGTGGCTTTTGCTTCTTAGCATCACCTGCGGATGATGCAGATGGTCATAGCATGGGCAGCTGGGTACGAGCATGCATACCGCTAGCAAGTACGTTAATCTTAGTTCCTATGGTTTGGGCAGGGGGTTCTTTCTGGAAATAAATAAGAAGCGCGAAGGGGTGGGTGACTTATTAACATCAGTTATTAATCCCCAGGAAATTCCATGCCCTAAGAAACTGTTATTTCAATAACAAAATTAAACTAGAGAGCAGGAGTTGCAACCCAATGCTTTATTGATCATTTTTACGATGGATACCGCTGTGATTTCTGCCTGGGAGAAAATGGATGTTTCATTTAATAAAAAGGCTCAGAGCAATTCTGTCTTTGAAATCTCAGTGCATTTCTAGGCTAGTCATATAATATGTGTTTCATGACACAGTTTTGAACTGTAGTAAACAAACAGCCATACTCTAGATCGTGCTGCAGCGGCTCAGACATGTCAAATGGAGCGCCAGAAAAGAAATTCCATTCAATTTTGCTTGAAATTTTTCACAAAGCAATTCTGCTCAGTGCAAAGAAGCTGAAAACCACTGCCTACCAGCAGTACTATGCGGTTTAGCTTCCATAAAATAGATGGATTTCTCAGGAACTTCTCCACTCTCTCTGTTGTGTGTTAGTGTGGACCCCAGCGCCCTTTCACCAGCTGTCTCGGGGGTCAACGGTCTGTCATGGTCCTTGAGATGGTGCGTTTTGAAGGTGAAGGCACTCTATGACGGGACACTACGGCAGTAAGCAGGTCTCCCCCAGCTCTGAGCCTTAACTGGAGTCATGCAAAGCTGCTGGAGCCTAATGCTGTTTGCCTGGTGTTTTGCTTCCCAAACTCTTTGAGATGTGGCCAAACTGGCTCTTCTGAGGCACCCCCCTCCTCCCTTAAAGGTCAGCTGAGAATGTTTTCTTTCTTCCTGAAGGTCTGACTAGTTTACATTTCTTGTGAAGAGGGCTGTGATGAGGTTATGACACAACAGCTGCCCTGTGTTTTTGGCAGCAGCCGGGGCACTGCGAGGCTGTGCAGAGGAGCCGGCAGTCGGGACTCTCGTTGGCAGAGCCTGGCTTGGCACGCTCGTTTTCCACGGCACGGGGCCAGCCGTGCTCTCGCACACCGGAGCCTCCAGATAGATGGCCCAGGGTGAGAACAGCCCCTGGCACCACGGCAGCTGGTCCGTGAGAACCACAGTGGCACTGCCGGTGCGTGTGCCCAGGCACGTTGGGAGACCAGCCATGCAATGCCAAGTGGCATCCAGCTCCCAGGAGAGGTCGGGGTGAGGGTAACGTGCTGTTCCAGCCAGCTTTAAAGATGTGGCTCCGCAAGGTAAAGCCAACGAGGGCTGAATGCAGCCGAGATGGTGAGGAGGGTCCAGATTCTTCCCCCTCCTGTCTCATGGAGATCTCACTGCAGAAGGATGTTGGTGATGAGAGAGAGGTTGGTTAGTCTTGTAACGTTACTTTCTGTTTGCTTAGTGAATCGGTGCTTGGTGCCTCACGGCATTGCTGCTGTTCTTTCACATCTCTCCAGCCTGAACTGGAGACAGAAATGCAGTTGGATTAAAGAGAGAGTAACCCACAGCATACTTGCTGCAGCTAATATGCTCCAAACAAGCCCTCAGTCTATCTACTAATCTCATAAAAATAAACAAAACCAACATGTAATTTAAATTTCCAGGTATCCAAACTGCAGTGGCAAGTCTTTTTCCACCTGAACTTTCTCAAAGCCAGAGGTGATCTCTTAAAATTGCAAGCACGTCCTGTGTCTGTATCTAAGGGTTTGCTTAGAAAAACATCAGCACTTTTCGTGTTCATAGTAGAATTGTAGTAACCAACCCCCATGGAAACAGAAATGTCCCACTGACAGGGGATGTAGTCCCGGCTATGTAAGCCTAAGGGCATCTTGCTGGAGCGAGTCAGCATTATTTTGTAAGTATATTATACTTTACTGAAGATGAGAATGATAAACCTAATCCTGTAGTCCTTCTGGCAAAGCATTGGTTGAAATCAACAGGAATGAATATAAACTTTTGCAGTATAATTTGACCAGACCAGCTTGTTTCGTATGTGTGGGGCAGGGAATTTGTGTGAAACAAAGAGAGAAATGTTTGTCAGAAAATGCTGCTTTGAAGTTGTAGATGGAAGAATCCATTCAGTTTACTAGAACACGGTTTTTAGATAAAATTGTGGATTTTTGTGTTGAGGTACAAAACCCAGGACTGATGTTTTCGATTGTTTATCATTGTCTGCTTTTCTTGGTCCGCTGCGGACCAAGGAGCAGAACTGCCAGCCTCACGGCCTCAAGCTGAAAAAGGGATCCCCTAAACAATGTGGTGCTGATTTGATTTCCTGACAAAGGAAAGAGGGCCCAGAGGCCAAAGCAATGAACGCGATCGCAGTGCCTTGGACGACGCGGTTGTGTATAACACTGCACACTCAGCTGGTCTAAATGAAAGTCAGTGAAGTTGCACTGATTTATAGCAGCGGAGTGTCTGTCCCATTGTATTAAAAACAAATAGGGCCTCCCAGAGGTTTTATGAGAAGAACCTTTATCACAAAATTTCCAGTCCAACCAGGGCACAGACCAAAATATTTCTTATACACTTTGCTCGCACGCCCAATGCTGAACCTCTGATTCTAGCAGAGCCATCACCCTGCTTGTGCCCAGTAAAGTGAGCAAGTGTGCGGTTGCTTCGAGCAGCCAGCACGTGTGGCTCTCGTCTCTTCTCAACCTCCCCAGCTAAGGAGGCTTTCTGTTTACTGACGAAATAGATTCCGTTTGGTCAACGATGGAAGCTGTTTATAATAATCAGGAGGAGGGTTTCCCAAGGTGTTTTAATCTTTGAGCCACTTCACACAGTGTTTAAGCTATTTTTAAAAACTCATAGCTTTTTCTTTTGTAAAGAAAATCTTGATAGTGTAAACGGATGTGCTACTGATTTGCTGTTAAAGCCCAGCCTGGCTCTAGCCAAACAGTAGCAGCAGGAAATCTACTCTCCAACATCTCATTCACCACCATGATGTGTGAACATCAAAGCCTGTTCCGAAAGGTTTAAATGCAACTCTAACATCATTAAGACTGGGTCGTCTAAGAAGCAAGTGTTCAAGTGGAGAGAAAGCACTTCATAAAATAGACTACCTTGCAGCTGTTTTCTGACAGCAGTGAACTCATCCTCACGTCTTTCAGCTTCCGCAAGTCCCATTCATCCCCAGACACAGAGTTTATAAAGAGATAGAGAAGTAAAACAGAAGGATTATTTTTTATTTTATTTTTTTTAACAGAATTTCCTCTGATGGCTGAAATAGTCACTGAGAAGCACAGTTTGTAAAATGTAGAGCTGGAAAACACAACATTTGCAAAGAATCATTCAGTCTCCAATAGCTATTTTACTCAATGATAGTATTTTTTTATTTGTAAATATTATTAACTTTTATTACAGTCAGTGATAAAGCTGCATCATCGGGCAGGTTTGGAGGTGTGAAGCCACAAGTTCAAACTTGGTCTAGGATGTCTTAGTGTGAAAGTGGACAGGTCTATCCTATTTCTCCTGCCTCCTGCTTCCCCATCCGGAATATGAAACCATTAGCAGTTCCGAGTTGTTCATACTGTGACAATTATTCAAAGGTAGAGATGGTCTTTTGGTTGAGGAAGTGTTTGTGACATGATTACTTCAAAGATTAGAAAAAATATTGCAAGAGTAAAGTAATCAAATATTTCACTGTTAGCAACGGTTTGTAAAAAAAGATTTGCAAAAAAATCCACATTCCGCAAATTGTTTGTTGAAATTCTTCAGCAGATGGTTATAAATAGCTGACACCTTCAGGAATGGGGATATGCTAGGAGAAATATAGACTAAATTCATTGGATAATCTCATTTTTGAAGTCATTTGTTCTGCTCCACTAACCTTGTTTAATATTTATCTTAACCATATCACCCACAATTGACAGAGGCTCAACGTTTTAGGCACTGACCCAAAGTGTCACTAGATATAGCCGTATCCTTACATGTGCAGAGAAAAATCTACGCGCCTAAAATCCGTGCACTCTCATGGGCTTCTTTTCTTCTTCTGTAAAGAATTACCTTAATAGCCTCAGTGATGCTTGTACGTCTCCAATGTCTGTTCTCCATGCTCCTCAGCCCCTGGCAGAGGACCATCACTAAACTGCTGTAGAGGCTTACAGGGTCCCATCTCACTGGACCACCTCAACCCTTTCCAGTCTGGGTGGGCTGACTCTCAGCACCATCAGAAAGAAGGTGTTCGAGTGGAGGAATAACTACCCCGATCTCCCATCACTGTTGCTGCTACAGTTCCTCTCTAAAAGCCTTCTGCATCAGCCTCCTGGGAAGCCCAGGATTATGACTAGTGTGGAGAAGGCACTGCAGGGATCTGCTCCGGTTCAGAGGAGAATCTGGAGAAGATCTGTCTGGCAGAGTCACCTCTATGCAACCTGGGAGGGACATCATCTGACTTTGGAATTTTTTTGGTGTGCTTGGCCCATAAACAGACACATGACTTTCTTCCACCTGGTCTCTGCAACCTCTTGGTTGAAAGCAAACACATGTTGCATCTCTTCTGTTCCGCTGGAGAGCTTGGCTTTTCCATCCCTGTTTCCATTTATGAGCTCATTTATCCCATCTATCTTTCTCCCACATCAAGTCCTGATTAGGCTGAGCAGGAACACAACAGGCTTGCTTTCCCACAGGAGGCTCTTTTTGACCTTCCTTTCCTCTCCTTGTCTGACAAATTGTGGGAGCTGACCCATATCTCAGCGGCTGCCGGGATAATTCAGTCCAGCCCCATCCTGGCAGGCAGCTGTCTCTGCAGCCCTTCTCCGCTGCCTTGCTGGTTGAGAACAAGTGGCTGGGACATCTCGGGCCGGCTGTCGGCAGGGTTGGGAGCAGGCGTTCAGGTTAAATAAGAACCAGTGCTAACCTTTGCCCCAAACCCAATCCGGCTGGGAGGTTGGGCTCTTCTGAAATCAGCTGGTTCTGCGAGACAGACAGTGATGAATTGGAGAGGTTTCTTAGTCCTGTCATGCCTCTCTTTCCCATCTGTGAAGGGGATGGTGAAGGTAACAGATTGAGGGATATTCTACGGTGAATATCTAACATTCAGGATCCTTGTAGTGGCATACTCGCCTCCTGAGCAAGGTGCACGTGGCACATTGAGGGACTCTGGTCTTTTCTGGACCCTGGGCATGACTAGAACATGAAGAACCGGCTTGGATATCTACTTTAAGTTATTTTCCATAAGAAGCAGTTTTTATAATGCATCTCCTGCTACCTAATATGTTCCTTGGAAGACAATTCACAGGGACAAAAGCCCCAACTGTCTTTAGCAGGTACAAATGTCTTCAGTGGCTTGTATCGTACTTCCATACCCTTGGAAAGCAGCACATTTACACAGCGCAGGGTCCCTGCTGCACACAGAGAAATGATCACAAAAAACTTGCCTTTTTAAGAAAAAGCAGGTTTCTGACACCTGCTATTGGGTTCTTCACACAGCTCTTTTCCCAAGCGCTGGCTACGTTTGTTCCAGCACAAAGC
Source organism: Eurypyga helias (assembly GCF_000690775.1). NCBI lineage: Eukaryota > Metazoa > Chordata > Aves > Eurypygiformes > Eurypygidae > Eurypyga > Eurypyga helias. The sequence goes on from NW_010258605.1 coordinate 39,423, forward strand.
TCTTGTGATCCAGTCCCAGCAGCCTCTAGAACAGTGTGTCCATAGCAGCTTCAGAACTTCCTCCTCTTCCTCATCTTCTTCCCACCAGTCTGGTTTTAGCAGCTGTAGCCTTCACCCCAGGCTTAACATGGTGTAACAGGATCCTCTGGCAGGGGGAATCTTTAGTGGCTGATAAAACCTTAACTGTTGTGAAATGAAAGCAGGTTCCCTTTGAAGTGCGCCTCGCATTACAGTTAGATGCTCTAGCCTCTATATTTTAACTACCAATAAAATGATTTATAAGCATAAAGGCCTGAGCCACCTTTAAGGCGGGGGAAGGGAAAGAATTGCTAACGTCATTAGCTGGAATGTATCTTCTTTTTTTCTGGGGGTTATAAATAAGGGGCAGAATCAACCTGTTTGGGCCATGAAATGTCCCTTCCTCTGCACGGGAAGATAAATCCTATCAATTTCTTTGTGGAAGGTTTCAGTGGATTTGTGGCTGGATTCCCCAGCCAGGCTCTGTTAGGAAGCACTACCTTTAAGCATCTAGTTGTGAATCTCATTTGGTGCGTGTGTATGTACTATTATTATCATTTATTATTTGTTTTGTTATGATGCTCCAGTCAAGACAGAGATCTTCTATTGCTGGGTGTGGTGCCTACTGGCAGTTAGAGAGCCTCTCTCAGATGGCTGATTGTTGAAATAAACTAAAATGTAAGAAAACATGTTTTTTCTCCTCAATTTAGTGGTGGTGGTCTGATGCATGGGTTGTGTAGGGACCAAAGTTTGTTGAATACAGGAGTGTTTCCACTGACTTTAAATCAGACAAGCAATAGCTTTCCTGAAGTCACAGAAGGAGCCCGTAGCATAATTAAGAACCGACTGTCTTTCTCTGGTGATAGTCCACTGGCCTGAAAATTAGCTTTCCTTTCTTCACAAACATGCAGACCAGTGTATGCAAGACACCCAAAAATGGCCCACGCACAGGCCTTTTTGGTCAACTCTACCTGGTTGTAAAAGAATCCAGAATATTGTTTTATCTCCCTTAAAAAATAGAGGAACTACACACCCTTTAACTGGATGTGGAGAAGCAAGACAAGTCGTACACGTGTGTGTGAATTTTAATTCTGAACAACGAATGCAAATATGCGTGTGGGACAACAATAACCTCACGTGGCGTAACATAAGCCAACACCACTATTTTCAAAGTTGTGTTTTGATCATATGCTAGCCAACTGACAAACAGAAGGGGAGCCAAGGACTTGGGGGGTGTTTTTGAAGAAACATGTCCCGCACTAGACCATCTCACTCCATATGTTTCTTCTGAACTTCTAATCCCTAATGGATTTGCCAGCATCTGTCTCTTGGTTATAAAAAAGGAACTTTCCCACCCTTTGCAATGTTGGGGAAGTGTTAGAAATCACTGGAGTGGCTTTTACTTTCTTGGAGTTCAGTTTCTCTAAAAAAAAAGAGCTGTTTGGTTAAGTTTTCTCTTCAAGTACTTGAATTCTATATGCTATTCTCAGCATTGAGATATTTCCTTTTTTTTTTGGACTGGAAGCTCTTCCGGTCTGGGAATAGACCTATTTCTCTGAAGAGAGAAGGTTTATTTATCTCCTTATGTTCAGCTAACAGAAATACTCACTTAGTTTTGATGTCTTTGACTGTGAAAAGTGGAAGCAAATGATGTGGGAGGAGGAGCCAGGTTCTGTATCCTTAATTCAAAGCATGAATTACACATACATGTATGCATAAGAAAAGGACATGACCGTCCTCTTTGCACGACCAAGGCAAACAAAAGGTTATTTATTCATTTGCATTGCTCACTGCTCCTAGAAACTGTGCCATGGATTGGACTGTCTGAAAGAGTTGTAAAGTACTACAGACCTTAATGTTCATTCATTTCTCTCTCCTTAACTCTGTCCTAGATTTTGCTAGCGACTTTCGGTGCCAAAACTGGACACAGAGAATCTGACCTGCATGGACTTTGTTGATCAATGCAGATCGGATGTAAGCTGACCTATTTCTGTCACGCTCTTGGAAGGTGCTAAGAGGTTATGCTGCTTCAGCCAGTAGTGCAGTACAGTAGGAATAAGTCTGTAAAAAGATGCATTTGGTGCCAAGGACCTGACATCAGCACTGTATATATTTAATGGGGGCTTAATTTAGACCAACTTGTCCAAAGAAAACCGGGTTTCTTTTGTTTTCACTGTACATGGATGTAAATAACTGTGAAGAACTGCCCAGGACTAGGTCCTTCCCAGCCATCAGCAGCAGGTCACACACAACTGTAACTAACAGGTGTTAAGCAAACTATTCCCACAGCATGCTAGTAGGTGAGTAACACCTAGAAAGAGCAATAATAGACTGTTATCCAGAGAACCTCACAGATATTTGTGTGTGAAGCTCGGCGTATGCCTGCTTTTGCAGCCAGCACCACTGAAGTGGATGTGGACTGAGAGCCAGCATTCCCTTAAATAAGCATCTCTCAGGGAAAACACGTTGCCTTGTCATGCCGAGTGAATTATACATACCCACAGTTGCCAGTAAGAAAAAAGGCAAACTAACAAGTGACCGTTTACAGGAGACTCAATTTAAAGGCTCTCCCACTTTGAGGTTCGGGTCACGTCTGAATTACAATGCACATCGGACTAAGGTTCTGCTATATTTGGGACAGAGAGTTCTGTTTTCGTTCACAAGATGTGGGGGCAGTTGGGACTGCAGTGCCTCAAACCCTTGTAACCCCAGCTTCTGATCTGACGTCGAGCAGCTTGGAAGCCTGATGGAGGATTTTTCCCCAAAAATGCTTTACACTCTTGATTTTTGCTCCATTTTTTCTTGTTGCTGTGAAATTTAATCGTGTTTTCTAGCCCTTTAGGCCTCACAAAGTCCAGCAGCTGCATTCTCATCTGGCTTGAAAGCTTATCCGCATACTTCTGAACCCCAAACAGGGATCGAGCCTGAGAGCCTCTCTGATTAAATGAAGTAAACCAAGCCCAAGAGACAGCTTCAGAAGCCCTTTCCACTATGCATAAGGGAGATTGCCCATGATAAAACACATCAGGGCAGACAAATGCATTTAGAAAAATCTCCCCTTGAGTCTTACAGGTGAACCAGCACTGTAAGAAACACGAGCTCAGCTTTGCACATGCATTAATATTGGGTTTATTTTAATGCACAGAGATTTAAATTGGCTGCAGTACAATTCTAGTGCACACTGCAGTGCCTTTTGCAAGGAGAGCATGTCTTAGCATACAGACAACAGTGATTTGCTGTAGTACAGAGAAGCTAAGAAAACCCTGTATTCCCTCCAGTCTGGTTCTATCTATTTAGCTTGTCTAACACAGAAACCATGATGCTAATCTGTCTATTTATCCCTCCTAACAGTGCAGCCGTGTTGCTATTATGGTACTTAATCCTTCAGCATAATTCACATAGTTGTCAGATAACAAGGCAGAATGGCCAGGTGGTAGCAATGCATCTATTTGGTATGGACTCTCTCGGAATACACAAGCTAAATTATTCCTCTTCATCTCGCCCTACCGCTGATAGCACCTTCCCATGATATTAGTCTATTTTTAACCATTTTAAATACATGTATCTTCACCCAGGAGGCATGGTGGTGGTAGTATCATCATTTGGGAGAAAGGAAACAGAGGAACGGAGATAAATACTCACAAAGCCTGTTGTCAGGCAGCGACTTGAACCTGGCCGGTGTGGTAATTCAGGATGTGTGTCCATCAGCAACCCAGGTGAGATGGGAGAGCAGCTCAGAGTAAGTCTCACACAGCCCTTCCTCTCCCCACCAGGTGTGGTTCAGCAACCGAAGAGCGAGGTGGCGCAAACAGGCAGGAGCAAACCAACTTGCGGCTTTCAATCACCTGCTGCCGGGGGGTTTCCCACCAACCCATACCAACTGCCGGACTCCACCTACCCAACGACCACCATTTCCCAAGGTGAGCACCCCTTCGCCGGCACTGCTCCTCTTCTCTTGCCCTACCTCAGCCCATTGTCCCTTCCCTTTCCGATTCATGGCATCCCAATGAGGCTCTTGTAATAGGAGGTTTTCCTTTAAATGAGGAGGCCAAGTTTTTCCTCAAGTCACTAGAAACTCCATGTTTTTCTCCTCTGTCATGTGCTGTGTCAATGTGTCTCATGACTGTATTGTTCTGCTTTGAAACGGAGAGTACATCAGTCCAAAGTGAGTATCATACGGATGCTTGTTCTGGATAAAGCCCCATACTGGGGCTCAGTGGAAGCAGTATTGCTAATTCGAGTTGGCTTTGGCCTTGGCCTTTACAAGGGAATTTATGGCTTCTGGCTGGGGGGAAAATTAAGAAAAAATTGAGCTATTTCATCCCAGGTTTGCATATTTTGCACTGTGCATAAGCTGTTGCGTGATCTGCTTGTGCTCACCTGAAGCACAGAGCTGGTGGGACAAAGAAGCTGTGACAAGGATAGCCAAACTATCAATCCAGGCTTTGCACAGTCCCAGTTCTAATACCTCTGACCGCTCTCTCCACAGACGGGGGAAGCACTGTACACAGACCCCAGCCCCTGCCGCCATCCACCATGCACCAAGGGGGGCTTGCCGCAGCCGCCGCTGCAGACACTGGCTCTGCCTACGGGGCCCGACACAGCTTCTCCAGCTACTCGGACAGTTTCATGAATGCTGCAGCTCCTGCCAACCACATGAATCCTGTTAGCAATGGCCTCTCTCCACAGGTATGTGACCCGCTTCCATTCTCTCTCGTTGGCTGACAGTATCTGGCTGGTTCAGAGCCTCTGAGAGCAGGGCAAGCTTCAGGCTATCACAGTGTATTATGGTTAACAAAGGAGTTATTGTCATGAATTCTTGGAGACAGCCTAGTTAAGGTAATTAGTTAATTTGTTTGTCGGCAGTATCTCTGTCCTGGGCTCAGCACTATACTGCCGGAGCATTTGTATCCTGTTAGTTCCCATATTCAGGGTAGTCCACTGGAATTGCAAACACCAGCACCTAGAGCATCAGAGTTCATCTTCTCAGCCCTCCAAAAAAATTCCAGTGCAGATGTGGGCCTTTCGATTGTGAATTTTAGCCTAATGACAGCACGTTTGACTTTTTTAGTTACTTTTTGTTAGTTACTTTTTTAGAAGTAGCCCATGATTTGTGGGCAACTGATCTAGAGATTAGCTGAAGCCAGCTTGTCCAAGTCCGGTTGGAAGGCAGAAAGCCCTCACTTAAGTGCCATGGATCTGAGCTTCCTCAAAATGCAGGGATGTAGATCTGGGATTTAGTTTTGAGAAACTAATTGTCATGTCAACAGTTCTGCTAATACTTTCCACAAGGTCAGAATAAGATGTGTAGGTAAGCTTCAAAGGAGGGAAAGGTACATTTCACACGTAACTTGTTTGTGTAAAAAATGGAGTGTGTGTGTTTTAAGTTTACAAGGCAACGGCCATGGCCTTCCGATCGTGTGAGTGCTTTTTCAGCGCTGCATGTGACAGAGAAGCAACCTCAGCAGCGTAGAGAGGTTAAAGCCTCCATCACCAGCGGGTCTAGAGAGAGCAGAGCCCGTGCCACATGTGTGTTATGGGTGTAGCTTTAGGTTCTCAGCTGGTGAGCTCCACTGAAGTCAGTGCCAGGATGCACACCACCTGAGAATACAGCCCACACTCTACCACTGTCCTGGGATAAGGATTCTGATTGTCCGCCACCTCCTTAGATAGAGCCTTTAACCTTCTCTTTGCTTTATTTGATGTAATCTTTTTTCTAAATACGCATTTGCTTTTAAGTGGAACGAGGCACATCCTGTGTGCTGAAAATTAACAGCAAGGACTTGTATTCACGTGGTGCCTGCCACCCTGGAAGGGCACCAAATGCTTTACTTTTGCTCTCAGTTGCTTGTGAAATACGGAGACATCTGAAGTGCACTGTAACAGTTGTTCCAGAGTGGCCAGTAACACTGTTTAAGATAGGAAGTGCAAAATAATTTGAAACTACAGGCAGAAATTAGGTAGGCATCTGAAATGAAAAGGCTACAACTGTTTAGAGGGGAGTCCAATAAACGAGGACATCAGAGAGGTATATAGATTTTAAGGTCAAATACCTCGTGATCTCTGGAGTGTGAAAACAAACATTGAGTGGCATTGGAAAGAGGGAAATTTTGCAGCTTCTCTGAAATGGTATAAAAATCTCACTTCTATCTTTGAATGGTCATAAGACAGAAAATGTAGAAGTGTGACTGACATGAGGCTGAATATTGCCTCAAACAGTGTAATTTGTGGGGGAAATAGGGAGACATCTTTCTGACAAGGGATTTCTAATAGCACTCATCTTGGGAGATGAGCATATAGTACAGAATTCAAAGGCAGGCTGCAGGTTAGATGGTCCAGGGGACGCGATTAATTCAGATTATCACAAGTGCAATTTAGCACCATAGAGTAAGTTAAGGATGAGATCCACGTGATAAGCTGCACAAGCACTAGACATATACAGGTCCATCATGCAATTTCCATTTCTGTAGCTTCATCATCTACTTACTAGTCTTGCTCACTAAATCAGAGGCTCATTGAAATGACCAGACCAACGCTTTTTCTATGCTTATCCCTATCCCAAATTACCCTGCCCCCAGGCTCAGGCTAGGGGAAGATAGAGTCCTGAGCCAATAAGCCCTTTGTATGGGAAAGAGAGGATACATTATCTGGCAGTCCTGAAGAAAAGAGAGCTTTGCACCCCCAAGAAGGGGAGATTCCCATTTTCCTAATGCTTTTAATCATGTGAGGGCCAAGATATCAGCATATAAATTCTTCTATTTCTTTTTTGCATAGAAGGGCTAACGCAGGTTATTTTATGACTGCTTTATATTTACTTATCTTGCTACCTTCATCCCTTCAAAGCTCTCTGCTGTTCCTAGTGGAAGGATGCAAGAAATACTCCTAACAGCATGCATGGGAGCTCGTAGATGTGTCCTTTTTTATGTAGTGGGGTGTGTAGAAGTTTTGCAAGGTCTCGATGTGGGATGCTTATAACTTATTAATAACTTATTTGTGCATAACTCAACTACTCCACGGCATTACAGGTAAACCCCATTGCACCTCAAACCCTCTCATCCTCCCGTCCAGCTACGTGTGATGTCTGGTTGCTCTCTGCAGGAGTAAATATCAACTACAGAGAAGGAGGGAGTTCAGGAGGTAGAAAAAAAAAAAAATTGGGAACTTAAAGTGATGGCAATTTGTCTGAGCTGCAAACAGACAGTTCTCTGGTTTCATCCCTTAGCAGCAGCAGGAGGGAGATTTCTTTGCAGTTTAGACAAGGAGGTGGGGGCCAGCCTGGCCGAGAGCTCCCAGCATTTGCCACTGCTCGGCACGCTATCCAGTTACCCCGGGATTGGGTGTCCCGGCAGAGTCCACCAGACGGGCTCGGTGCTGGCAGCTGAAATTCTAGAGGAGAAGCATGGCATTTCCATTCTCACAACAGAGAAAAGGGGATTACGTTTGGCCTCTGCGGGCTCGGTCCCCCCACGCACTTCAGTCCTCCCCCTCCTGACAGAAAGAGCAGACACTGCTGGAAGTTTTACCCAGGCTTCACGTGGGAAATGGCCACATTTCTTGCTTGCTTTCCAGCCTGTAGCACACAAAGCCTTGTGTCTGTCCAGCCCTGCTGCTGGATCTCTAAAGCATTTCCCATGAGGTTTCCGAGGCCGTTCTGCCCCTATTCCAGACCTGAGACTGCCGAGGAGTGAGAGGTCAGCTGGGAATTTTTGTCTTCATCTACTTCATCCCATGATGATGTTTTTTTTTGTGACACCTCATACCGGAACACCGACTTGGTTGCACAAAGGGTAGTCCCGCGTGGTTAAACCACTATGTAGCATGTTCTCTCGTGTCATACTCCTTCCCAGACCTTAGCAAGAGACCTCAGGGTAACCCGAGCAGTGATTTGTGATGGTTCCGTGCTGGGACAGACTTTGTAGGAGAGAGGTCTTGCTCCGAGTGTTGCCCGTTTGAGAAAGTGAACTTCCCAGGCCGGCCAGCTGCAGGCAGATGAGTCGCCTCGCATCTGTCAGGATGCACGGGGTGGCTGCAGCGGGCACAGGTTATCGGAAAGTACAGCAGCGGGGAGCAGGAACACGCAATGACAAGGTCCTCGTCGCTCCCCGAAGGTCGCGTGGGTTAGCAGCTGCTGTCACAGGTTCAGCTGGGCTAACTCAGTGCCTTGCAACTGCCTCCGGGCTGGCATTAACACCTGTGCTAAAACGTAGCCGTGAGGTAGAGACCCGAAGCAAAGTTAAATATGAGGAGTGAGTAACGAGTTAGCAGTCATACGGAGAGGGATTTCTGGCTGTGGAGCTTCTGTCTCATCATTTCTCACAAGAGTGGGTTGTAAACCAAGTGTGTGCGTGGGATTTCATAAATATATGTAAATATTTCCAACTTATTTTCATCCCACAGAGGAATCGTTTCCCATTTATTTGAGAATGAATTACCAACCTCACCTAGAACAAGGCCAGGCACCAGGACATCCTTAGCCAGGTCGTGCTTCACGCTGGCAGGCAGAACAAACTGCATCCCTCCGTTGTGAAGTTCAGACCTGTGCTAGCTGAGTATTGCCCGTCACTGTGACTGGGGAAAGGCTTGGGACAAACAGCTCAACCTAATGGTAAACTCACTATTAAATCCAGTTACATCCTGATCGGCGTCTGACGGTCCTTCAAGAAATGTGTGTGCTGCGGTGCGGGCTGAGGCAGGAGGAAACGAAGCCAATTAAGCAGTACATTATAAGTCAACATAAAGAGCAAAGTGGGGGCCATATCTGACTGTACCTCTGTCATTTGTGATGGTGGGATATTCCCTGGGTGCTTTTGAAAGAGCAAACAAGTAGGGCCATGCTGTGTTCCACGCTGCTTGCATCTCTTACACACCTGACTTTTAAAATGTCTTCATGCTTTTTTAGGTGGATTTGGTCCGTTGTTTCGCCTCCTAAAATTTCTGCTGCCCTTTTACATCCAGGCCTTCACCTGAAATGTGTCTGACCATTCACTGAAGCATGTTGGGGTCTTGCAAGGGGTTATTGAAAAGCAAATGGTCATTAGTTTGTTGCAGGTGGCCTCTGTCTAGCTGGAGAACATATTAACGTATAGTTAAAGAGTCAGGCGTTTCCTATACTTTGATAACATGTTATTACTGGGACTTTTGAATCTTTTAACAAACCTACAGGATCACCCAGAGATTAAGACGATTCCAGAAATATGAAGAGCCAAGAGAAACTTGTTCAACCTCTTGTATTTATTGCTTTAATTTTCTCAGGGCTTTTGGTGGCTTTTTTTTGCTCCATGGGCTAATTCATTCCCAGTGTAATGGCAGTGTCTGAAGGTTGGAGTCAGATTTTACAATTTCTGGCTTATCACTGTTTCTTGATAGTGTTCCTGGAGGGACACTCAAGGCACAGGTCGGGCTCTGCCCACAGATTTGCACTCTAATCTCAGGAACCTCCTTGGTCTGTACAGCTGTAGGACAGTTTTTTTTTTCCCGACACCATCTCCATTTTCTTCCACTGTCCAGGGTAATGTTTTCCTCAGCCTCACTGGGCTGGGATTAGAGATCATCTGAATCCCTGTCAGGAGCACGCTGATCGTGGCAGAAGCGTGGGAAGAGCCAGCTGAGCCCTTTTTTTTTTTGAGGGGGGAAACCTGGCAATTGGGACAGACACGATGTTAGCTGGCGAGAGGGGAGAAGGCATCGCGGTGTCTGGCTCCAGCGAGACAGCGCTCCTTCCTTCGGTGACACGGATCCCTTCTGTCTGCTGCCTTTTTTTTCTTTTTTTTTTTCTTTTTTTTTTGTTGGAGACACTGTGCCTATAATAAGCATTCAAAATGAGTCTTGCTGGGCCAGGAGAAGGGGAGGGGAAGAACGAGGAGGAGGAGAGGGTGAGATTTGGGGGGGGAGGGGGAAAGAGAGGAGGGGGTTTAAATAGCAAAGAATTAGAAAAAAAAAAAAATCTGATGCAAATCACTAGTAGAGAGAAAATTATGTGCAATTACCCAAGCGATACTGGGCAGCCGTGCCCACCCCAACCAACAAGATCTCATTAACAAGCAGAAAATAAGATTGAAATGGTGTGTAAAAGAGCTGAAAAATGAATTTGAATGCTGCATTTGTCCACAATTACCCCCTCGTTCACACATATTTTATTGCAATTTTTTTATTATTCTTAATCTTTCCATCCCTCAAAGCAGATTGGGAACATCCTGGCATTACAGTTGCTGAGGGAGGAAGCATTAAGGATTCCCCGTTTCCCTGAAAGGAGACCCTTCTCTCGCTCGAATTTTAAAGGGTTGGTTTTGGACGGATAAGGATTCATTTCTCCGGCTTATCTTAGTGTAGGAACATGTTCTTCTAATATTCTTTAACCTCTAACGCTCTTGGGTGCCACCCCACACGAGGGTTTTTCTTCAACCTCGCCTCCTGTGTTCCTCATCCTCCCTTTTCCACCTCTCTTACCCTCCTTTTCCACTCTTGTTTTGTTTCCACGTGGTCTCTGCCCTCTTTTCCCCCGTGCTGCCTCATCCACGTTCCCCCGGCAGCCTCATCTCTCTAGAGGACCCCGATTCCCTCAAACGAAGCGCCCGCCCTTCAGAAAGTGCCTGCTGTCCCTTTTCTGAGCCGCAATTATTCCTCACCCCCTCTGTGATCAGTCTTCAGCCTCCCCGCGACCTTGTGGCAGACTGCACGCAGGATTTTGGGAAAAGGAGGTGAACACAGGCTGAATTCCATGCCCTTTTTTTTTTTTGCCAAGGGAATGGAAAAGGGGGCATGGGGAGCTCCAGGTTTCTCTCTGGCTCTGCTGAGACTGCGTTGGCGTTTTCCCTTGCTCGGTGTCAAACGCAGCCGTATCTCTCAACTTTTAACCTGTGTGTCCCAGGAAAGCTGGTACTTTTTCCACTAAAGTCTCTTACTTGTTTCTTTTTTTTTATTTAACCAAACAAAGCCCATCTGCTCTTGTCAATTAGACGCCTCAGCTCCCAGCAAGCGGAAGAAGGGAGAGTGGAACATTTTTCTCGTGTGAAAATAGATCCGTATTTATTTGCCTGATTCCTAATGAGTTTCTGCGAGTGAAGGAGTAGGGTGGGAAGGGAGAAATTAATATCTAAGGGACCGAAATGCTTTCTGTCAAAATCTGGAGGTTTTACGAGTTTCTTTGATTGATTTGGATGCTCAGATCCCACTGAAAACTGATTAGAAACAAATAAGGCAGCATCTTATTACCTTAACCCTAAATCCAACACTCTGGGTGGCACCCGTTGCATTTATCCCGACGTGATTTCCACTCCAGACATTGTTCTCTGTGTGAATTACTGATAAATTAAAATAACAGAAACACCGAAGGATTTCAGAGCAAACAGTTGGTTCCTGAGCCTTGGATTCGGTAGGAGCTTTGTCATTACTTTCAGTGGGTCCAGGATCAGTCCCTGTGGCACTGTTTGTAAACTCCAGTATTAGATGTAGTCAAACTGGGGAGAAAGGGGAATAAGGAGTAAATAGGAGAAGAAATACAGAAAAAAACCCCAAAACTGAGGAGAGTTACAAGACCAATGACAGCTGGAAGAAGAAATGCAGGGAGGTGTGAAAGTGCTCGATAAGCCCCCAGACGTCGGAGCAGGGAGCACGTATTTAAGACACCCAGGGCTAAGACATGGAAATCTGTACGCAAAGATCTTTAAATATCCCTTCTCACCCAGACCCCGCTGCCCGCTTATGGGGTGGTGGGAGCAAAGCCGAAGCTGGGTGGGTGGAAGAGGTGTCACAG
>NW_010258605.1:51210-56373 GCF_000690775.1 Eurypyga helias
CGGGCTGGGCCAGTGGGGCTTTGGGCTCTGCTGTCCCGGCTCTGTCGAAACGCCTCTCCTCTGGGTCCTGTCTCTTTTCCACAGCAGGGAGAGTAAGAGGGACTTGGCTGGGAGACACAGACTTGGAGAATTCAAATGCAGGATTTGCCCTGCTTTCTGATTAATAAGGGAACTCGAGACAAGGCAGGCAGGGCAGATAGAGAAAATGAGAGATTAGCAATTAATACAGCATCCAGCCTGGTGACAGGCATTTCTCAGCGACCTCTGGCACTCAGAGGCGAGTGTTTTGCCACGTGGCTCTGCAATAACCCAGGGACTGAGGAGCTGGTGCTGAGCTGCCAGAGGAATCAAGGGACTGCAGCAAGGAAAGGCAGCCCTGGAATGAGGGATGCAAGATAGAGGGGAAGCTTAAAAGGGAGGAATGCAATAAAAGGAATAATTAGGATTCAGAGGCAGGGGCATGCATGCGTGCTTTTGCACGCCTGTGTGCACAAGGGCATCGATGTCTGGCGTGCACATTCTGTGCATGCACACCAGTGTGTGTGCCCGCGCGTCGTGTGTGCCTGTTAAAATCTAGCAACGGTGTGACAGCTGTGTTCCAGCTGTGCCCTGGCTGTGAAAAGCCATCCACGATAGGAAAAATCTACAGCAACGCACTTCGCATGGGATCTGGCACTGACCCCAACTTGCCTCCCTCTTTTTTTTCCAGAAAGAAGGGTTGTGGAAAGTGTAATAACTTCAGCAGGTGTGAGAGCACAACAGAAATACCGTGCTGGGAGAGGAGACGGGACAGTGTATTGCAGGAATACGCAGGTCCGTTGCTCTCCTTGCGAGCCTCAAGCCTGGACCAGCTCGGGAAACATTGCTGAAGATGGATGCAGGATTGTGCACTGCTCATGTAGTTCCATGTTAGGGAGATATGCCGTGACCTCCAGCTTTCCCAGAGCTGATGGATGCATTGCGAAAGGGGTTGTTATTCAGCGTGGTTTATTTTCTGTTCTCTCCACCCTCTACGTGTGCTAGCCATGCAGGAAGCTTGCATTCACTCCCATTCCAAAGCCAGCCAGCTACAGGGATCACTGACGGATGGGTTGCAGCGTCTTGGGGTAAAGGTTGCAAGCAGGAATTTTGGGGCTGAGAGAACAGGGAGGACTTGGGGGGCTGTATCCTTCTCTGGAGCATCCTGAAGGGCATGAGCTGTTAGTCCCCAGAGCATCAGGAAGGGGTTTTGGGGAAGATGCGCCCTAAAGGGATGATGTGCTGGTCTTTTGTGTGAGATGGAAGGGAGTTTGGGTATAGCATCAGCTTGCAGTGTGTTCGTCTCGCCGACTCTCCTGATGTGCTGCGTGAGGAGGGGGAACAGTATATGGCTGTGCAATACGTGCTTTATCACTTTGGGGTCGCAGGGGTGTGCAGGGTCTTCTGCAGTGTCCGGGGAGCATGGGAATTGCAAAGGGCAGGAGGTATAACTGCGTGTGTAAGAGAGAAATAATGGGGGGCTGCCAGGCTGTGGGGTGTGTGCCACGTAGGGGTTTCCACCTTGCACAGGGGTGGACGCGAGGGAAGATGGCTTGGGTGCGGCAAGGCCTCCTGCTGCAAGATGCTGTTTCTTGCCTCCATCAGACAGGCGTGCACGAGATCAATTTACAGCGGGGGCTGAAGATCAGAAATCCCAGCGGGGTCTGGGGTGGGCGAGTGGTAAATTGATCAAAGGTGCAGAGGGTCTTAGCTCACTGCAGTAAGCTAGAGTCAGCCCTTAAGCCTATCCAGTTTGGAGATGAGGGGGATCTCATTTCAGGGAATAAGTACCTGAAAGGGAATTGTGAGCCACACAGGGGAGAGGGTGGGAAGCTGCTCGCCAAGCAGATATAGGAAAATCACAGGGTCTGGCTTGAGAGGTTGAAGAGGAAGAGGCAAGGCTGACACTGAGGGGGTTGTTTTGGGGTAGGAATTCACCGGCCGAGCCAATGCACATCTGGAATGGGGATGTCCGAGCGGGTGGGCGCTCTCACCACTCTCACCATGACTTGGTCAGTGCAAAGCTTGGTCCAGGACCCCCTGGTTCATGGGGCCAAGCCTGTGCCAAGGCTGGAGCTGTGGGGAGCTCGCCTGATCATTTTGGGGAAATATCTGCACTGCTGCATGCCCCACACCTCCCTCCAGCTGCCCTTTGGGAGGGACACTGGTGGGGGGACACTCCTGATGGAAAATGGGGAAAAGAGAAAGCAGAGGCTGCTGTTGTCTCTGGGATCCGGAGTGGCAGAGAGAGCCTCTCACAGCCTCCTCTCTCTCTGCCTGTCTCCCAGCTTTTCTTCTCCCTCTCCCTTCTCTTCTTCCTCCCTCTCCTCTCTCCTTCCATTTGATGTGGAGGAGAGCTGTCTGCCACTCGCGCATCTCTACCGAGAAGGGATCAGAAGTTTCAGCGAGCGCTCGGCGCCTCTCCTTTGATCCATGTCCTGAGGCCTGCTTGACAGCGAAAAAAAGCATGGAGACAAAACGACTCAGTCAAAGTGATTCCTGACAACTGTCTCCATGAGATAAGGAAGCTCTCTGTGTCTTGGTGTTTTTTTTTTTTTTTTTAATACCGCCTCTCCGTTTCCATAAGAAGCGGAGTCACTTTAAACCAGAAGAGCCAGCCAACAGCCAAGCTGCACAGAGAACAGCCGAGCAGAGAGCGCCTGGCTGAGCTTTATCATGTTTCCTGTCTCCATTTCCATTCCTTTCCCCCTCTTTTTTTTTTTTTTTTAAAAACCCTCTTTTTCCCATTTTTCCTTCCCTCCTTTCTCCATGCTGCCTTACCCCAATGCTGCCTCTAATTACGCAATTGCAGAGAAAGCCCGGCGCATTTGCAGGTGGTCGGGACATCATTCAGCTCAACCCCTTCCCGGCGAGGGGCTGGGGGGAGTAGGAGAAAGCCCCGTACATTATCTGACAATAACCAAGCCTTTCAGGGATCGGCAGCAGGCCTCATTAATAGCATTATGCACTGCTGGCCACTTACGTGGTCCTTAGAGCTGTTCCCCTGCTGCTGAGACCCAGATTTTATTGTTGTTTTATTTTTCTTGCCTGGTTCATGTCATTTACACAGGGAAGTGTCTCCCCGCTGCTCTCCCTTTTCTGCCTCTGGATTGCTTGCAGGAATGAGTTTGCAAGGGCTCAGCGACACTAATCCTCACTGGAGGCTGCAGGACTTGACATGTGTGTTGGCACGTGGGGGAGCAGGATATGTGCCTTGGAAGGGGACTCTGCTTGTCGATGGGCTGTCAGGGGGTTCCCCAAACACACAGGCTCCCTCCAGGACAAACGTGATGCAAAAGGGACAGGGAGGTGGCCTCGTAGACTGGACAACCTGGTTTGGACACACGAGATAGTTTAATCCAGATGAAAATCTGGATTAAATCAGATGCTGGGGGAAAAGCTGGTGTGGTTCACTATGCTCCTGTGCTTCCCCATCCTCAACTTTGTAAAGCTGGAGGGGACCTGGCCTTGCCCCCAGGTGGCAAAGCTTGGCTCAGGTGCAGGCCTAGGGTAGGGTAGAGATCCCTGGCAGGATGGGGGAGCAGCCCTGTGCTCCGGCTGGCTCAGGTGATGGGGACAGATGTCTGAGTTGGTCCCAGTGATGCAGAGCCTCTTTGCCAGAGAGTTCCTCTTCCCCTCCGCTTGCCGTAATTAAGCCATTGTTGTGGCGTCTGCTCCGAAGTCAAACTCCATTAGCATGCAGGATGGGGGTGGGAGGGAACGAGGGGGGACACACGGAGTGAGAGATTCCCTTCCCCCCCAGAACTGCGCTGTGCTGCGCTGATAAACAGTAAATATCGGGGAACAGGATTTCCACATTATCTGAGCGCGGCAGAAAATCAAAATTTCAGTCTAAATCCGAGGAGACGAGGCTCATAAGCTCCTCCAGCTGATACAGACGCCGAGCCCAGCCGGCAAGGCTCAGGAGGCACAAAATAACAGTTTTTCATTCAAAAAAAAAAAGGGGGGGGAGTGGGAGGGAAGAAAAAGAAAGAAAAAAGAATGAACGAAAGGGGAAAAGCAAGAAATATTTGGGGTCTGAGTGCAGGAAGGGGAGAAGAGGTGGCGCAAAGCAGAGCATTGTCTGATGCTGCAACCCTTTTCTGAGGAGGAAATCAATAACTGGGTGTGTTGGGGAGGGGGTTGGACGCTGCCCATCCAATGAACTTTCCACTTGGCATCTCTGCCTCCGCAGAGTGTTGCTTGGGGATGGACCTGTAGGACACTAACAGCTGCTGGAGGATGATGGCAAACCTTTAATGAGCGATTAGAGTGTGCAGCTGAGCATAAATCCAGCCCCGAATTAGGAGCCACATGGGGTCTCCCTGACCCAAAAAGCCAACACCGGATTCAGTGACTCTGGTGGGATCATGAGTCCGTCAGCTCTAACAAAACTCTGGGCCTTGTGTGCGGCTAATAGCACCTCCGTGCCCTGCTCTGGTCTGGCAGACGGGGCGGGAGCCACCCCAACTCCTGCCGTGGGACTTGCAGCAGCAATAAGGAGGTGATGCTGAGGCTGCCTGGGAACAGCTTCCCTAAAAAAATGAGCAGCAGGGGTGAGAGCGGGTCAGCGATGCAGGAGAGCTGGGCTGGAGGTGGTCACTAATACTGCAGTGAAAAAGGGACGTGGTTCCGCCTGCTTCCAAAGGAATTTGCTCCTTCTTAGTTTCTGGTGTGGTTTCACGGTGCTTCTGCTCTCCCAGGGGTCAAGGTGGTTTCAGTGCCAGGTAGGGCGAGTATTCCTAGGGCTTTTGGTTTAGCTACTTGCTGTGTCCCAGATTTTTTTGCATCCTGGACTGGATCTGTGCTCTTGTTTCCTGATCTTGCCTATGTATGAAACTCCATAAAAGCATTGCTCCCTGCAGAATATACATAGCTCCATGTTTTTAGCCTAGGGAATGCACGTTTCTGCACACCACCACAAGCTTTGATCTCTCCCTGGAGCTTTTAGTCATTGCTCCTTGGATCAATGGAGAAGAAAAAGCAAGGACCAGTTGCAGAACATGTTTTCTTAGTTTCTGTAGCAGCCATTTCCCTCCTGCTCCCATCACTAGGCCACAGGCTCATTATAACTCAGAAAGCAAATAAATGCCTCACTCTGAGCTGCATCCTTAGCTCCCATCAATGTCCATTCCCCTTTCCCTA
>NW_010258605.1:56391-58908 GCF_000690775.1 Eurypyga helias
CCCATCTATAAAGTGGCATCTTTCATGGAAAGAATTTTAGGGTCTGTGTTCCAGCTCCAGCAGGTCTCTAGTATAAACTATGTCTGTACCATATAGATCCGGGGGACATCAGCAGAACTGAACCCCCAGATTTAGGTTTCCCACAGGCAAGACTTAAGATTCTCAGTAACTTCAATGCTTGAGTGGCTTCTGCTGCTAAGGAAAGGGGGATTTTTTATTTCTGATGAGGAGGAAGCAGCTGTAGCAGGTGCCTGTTGGAAACATCAGTGTGTTTTGTACCGGCAAACTGACTTGCACTTATTCAAATATGGGAAATTATAGGATGCTGCTGCTGGTGTGCATCCTGTATCCCAACCCCTTTGCACTGTTAGCTCAGATTTTGTTCCGTACTGTTCTCTCTTCAGTGTTTGGGCAGGTGGAGAGGGCTAGTTTTCCTGAAGCATTTGGCCTTTCCTTTCTCACAGGTGTTTACACAGACACCCCAGAAGTCCTAAAGCTAAAACTCCGGGAGTCAGAACAAGGGTGGCATCTTTCTGATCACATCATCCAGGTCTGAGCACAATGCTACCAGCGTGGCCGAGCCTTTTCATGTCAGCTGTTCATGCAATTTAATCTGTTCATTCAATTTAAAGAGCAAGTGCCCCATATCTCTTTAAAAATTAAGATCTTAATCCCATACCTTAAGACTGGTATTTAGGAATCCCTTGGCATGCATGCAGGGCTTTCTTCTGCTGTTTTTACAGAGTTAGCATTTCTTTAGGTTTCACTGTCTGAATGGTCATCAGCAGGGATTTGGCCCCTGTTAACTACAAGAAAGGCTGATTTAAACCACTGAAACATGTGCTGGACTGCTGATCAGCACACACTGATGTACCAAATATATGTCACCTGATACAAACCCTATCCATGGGATATACAGAAAGTCATAGGATATTTGACTCGGAATATCTCCAGTGTCTCTTACTCTCCAGCCTCTTACCTACAGCTCAGAGCCTCAGAGAGCTCTTGGCCTGTTGGCCAGCCCATTGTGTGCTCTGGTTTCTCCCATTGCATCAACGCCATCACACCAGCTCTCCAGCCATGTTCTCCTAACCACGCCAGAAGATTGTTGGTCCCACCAGCTACAGCCTCTTCTTTCTCTCCCCACCGTTCATAGCCCAGCTCCTGTGTCTCTCCTTGCCTGCTCCCCTTGCTTTATTTCACCTCACCCTCTTCTCAGAGCTGCAGTCCCTGTGAGAGGGTCTCTCAAACCACTCAAGAGCTGCAGGCTTGTCTGGAGGGCGAGAGGTCAAGCACTAGCAAGTGTTTCTATTTAGTTCCAGATACCAGCCTGACAGGTGGGTGCCTCTTGATTAATTCCCAGCTCCCCTAAATGCTCCCGTCGTCATGGGCTGTGGTCCCATTCAAGCGTAGGCAAAGCTGGAAGGGGGAAAGAGGAGACTATTGGAATGTGTTTGGTTCTCTCCAGTCAGGCCCTTGCAATGGGACCATGGCCTGGAACAGTCACAGATCTTCACCTCCAGCACTTGTCGTGCTGGTAGTACGTTCAATGAAGATGTGTGCTTAGAAAGTACAGTCAGAAACCTTCAAGGACAGTGGTTCCCCCAGCTTGGCTGCTGTGGTGCAGTTCGGAACTAACAGCATCTTCTGGCTAATCCACAGTGATGCGAGTGGCCAGGAAAACAAGGATTTGGGATCAAGTGAACATCCTCATCATTTGAGCTGACTTGAGCCCTTGGAGGTGGGTTCTCAAGAGGTTTTT
This sequence comes from Eurypyga helias, assembly GCF_000690775.1. Lineage (NCBI taxonomy): Eukaryota > Metazoa > Chordata > Aves > Eurypygiformes > Eurypygidae > Eurypyga > Eurypyga helias. The sequence continues at coordinate 58,154 of NW_010258605.1, forward strand.
GAGCTTGGTGTGGTGCAAAGTCTGCTGCCACCTGTGTCAGGCAGCTTGTGTTGGTTCCTGACTGGTACAGCTATGGTAGCGTGATTTCGGTGATCTTGAGGGCAGCATAGTCACGCTGTGGTGACCCTCCCTTTCTGACTGCTGTCATGTAAAGGTAGCAAAAGGAGAACATCAACCAAATTCATTCCTCTTAACTAACACACTTCTACCAGGGGCTCAGTCATCTTAACGTGCTTTATGTGCAGAGAGACAGGGATCTCAGAAAATGAGTCAGACCTCAGAAAACCTCAGTCGCTCTTTGTTGATGCCACAGACTACGGAGAGATTTATTTTGTCTTTGTTGGAACAAGTGTTTTGCTGGAGTTCAAGTCTAAGGAGTTCTCTTTTCCTCTCTCATTCCCTCTTTTGCACACACAGGTTTATAACGATGTCTGGGAATGGTGGAGATCCCACCACAATGTTTCTGCACATATCCATGCTGGAGAAATTCCCAAGGTTTACGTAGCTGAGTAAATTTCAGAGAGTAGGCAAATCCCATTTACCCAGCTAATGCTCTTCAATGTCCTGTCAAAAGTTTCAGTGTAAGAGCTCAAGAGAGGGAAGGTGGCTCAATGTTTGCGGCAGCAGAGGACTGAAAGTCACGAGACCGGTGTGCCCTGCTGATAACTTGGTAGCCCAACCCTGGTAAATAACTTACACTTGCCTGCAGTGGTTTCCCCATCCATTTAACAGGGAGAGTTAGTGCGGATCTGCCA